>NW_011333419.1:27463-35294 GCF_000735185.1 Notothenia coriiceps
GGGGGGGGGGGGGTCTTTTATCAGGCTCACAAACACAAGGATCCTTAAGATGGAGAGGAGGCTGGCAGACGTGGCCTAGGCAACAAGCGTTGTGTATCTTTAAAAAATATATATTGCAGTGGTTCGGGTCTGTTGCTTCTGTCCGTTCGAATAGGATGCAGAGGACATCACTTTACACACTCACGGACACACTCACAGATACACACACATGAACACTGACAGACATGCACAGGCAGGGCTTCAGTGTAATTAGGGCTCTCATGAACTGGTGAGTGGCCCGTTGCAGGGTCAGGATCCTAAGAACAGTGTGAACAGCCATGTGTAACTAACCCCTCTCGTTCCATTTTACTCTCACCCTGCAGCCCCTAGCAACCTCACTACATCATCTATTCACACACACACACACACACACACACACACACACACACACACACACACACACACACACACACACACACACACACACACACACACACACACACACACACACACACACACACACACACACACACACACACACACACACACACACACTACACACACTACTACGTTACTATACATACATACATACATAAATACATATCTGTAGTACAACACTGCCCTCTTGTGGTCTAAACTTGTTTAAAAAAAACATCTCAACCACTGCTCCCAAGCGGCAGATAACAGTATGGTATTATATGCATTATAATAATCATATTGTAATTATGTATATTGCTTTTATTAATATTATAAACAGAAGCAAAGATAAATACACAAAAAAAATCAATGCACACGCAAAAAAAATCTAATGTAAAACACTTGAAGTACATTCAAACGTATTTGCACAATGGAAGTTATTTTGAAAAAACTCAAATTTGCTGATTTCCATGCAGATTGTTCTACTTAAAATAAAAAATATTAGTAATTCCTTAAGAATTCACCAACATTTCACAGGTCTACAACCAGTTAGAATATTCTTCTTGCTGTGTCTTTGTATCCACCACTTACTGTATAGCAAAGCAAATTCCTCATATCATGTGTAACCTACTCTGATTCTGAGTCCTGGCTTAGTTTATTAGAACACAACAGAACACATCTTTATGGATGGGTGCCATGAAGCGAAACAGGGGGATTTTGAACAGGCAACGTGCTAACAGCAAGCCCATCTCTGCCAGCTCTCAGGCCTGAACTCGGTTCACTTCCTTTACCAGGACAGCACTGGCCATAACGCTCCAGAGCAAGGCTCGACTCTCCATCGAAGACAAGATGAACACAAACTCATCTTTCATTCAGCTACTGAAAGTGTGTGTGTGTGTGTGTGTGTGTGTGTGTGTTGAGTGGNCCAGAAACACTTTTTTGGAGCAATGCGCTCATGGTATAGATGTGGCACATACATCTTAGTTCCTACTCTTTTCCCTCACCCTATCCTAAGGGAGTGCATGTACTGTACGTAGACACGTTAGTTTTGCTGCTATAGGCTTAGACTATCTGGGACACCTTTCTTCTTCCTTCTGTCTGTCTGTACCTGTGTACTCCCATGTTCCGAATAACCAAGCTTCCCCCAAATGTATTTGTGGTGTCTATCTACGCCGGGATCCTGAGTCGTGGCTGATCCTGTTGCTGCGGTCCTGTGTCCTGGAACCTGCATCCTGAGTCCTGGATCCTGTGTCCTGGATCTGCTATCTTGAGTCCTGGATCTGAGTCCTGGACTTTGAGTCGTGGCTGAACCTGTCACTGCCTGACTCATCATACTACTTCCCTGATGGCTCCCACAGGATTGTTGACATCCTCGTGGATTCATCTTCTTGATTTACACATGGCATCTATTGCATGTCTGTCCGTCCTGGGAGAGGGCTCCCTCCTCTGTTGCTCTCCCTGAGGTTTCTCCCATTTTCCCCTTTAAACTGTGGGGTTTCTCCGGAAGTTTTTCCTTGAACGATGTGAGGGTCTAAGGACAGAGGGTCTTGTATTGTCGTACTGATATTCAGTACAAACTGTGAAGTCCACTGAGACAAATGTAACATTTGTGATATTGGGCTACAAAATAAACATTGAAATCCAATTTAACTAAGTTCAAAGATCACCCAGACAAAAACTGAAATGTCTTTATATCAAATAGAACATATTGTGAATATGGTTAGAGTTGTTGTGTCCCTTACTTGTCAGGATCCGGGAATATTAGGACTCAAATGCAGTTAAAAAGGGAAGCGGGTTTCAAACAAAAGCGAGCTTTATTTAAACAAAGCTGTTGACACGACAAAACAAGACAAAAACCGTGAATCAAAAACAGGTAGCATGAGGTAAGTGACTAACATGGAGAGTGAGAAAATACGACAAACCAACATGGGGCACAGGGGACGACAAGACTAAATGCACAGAAGGGTAATCACAGGACAAGACACAGCTGGGCAGGGGAGGCAGAAACACAAGGGCAACAGGTGAACAAAATTAGGCACAATCAGACACAGGAGGGAAACTAACGACAGGAAGGCAAACACAGGGAGTAGGATCAGACAAGACACAAGGAGGAAAACATTTCAAAATAAAAAAAGGTGGAAAATGAAAACATAAATCCAAAACCATGACATTACTAGCCTTTCAGAGCTTCTGTAACACTCTCCAGTGAAGGTCCTGCTGACTTCCAGTATAATCTGAATATTAACACACATGTTTGTGACATACACAGATAGAGATTCAATCATTTGTGTTAGATTTATAATACCACATGTGATATAAATGTGATTTTAAAGAGGTCCTGTAATCATTGACCTGTATTGGTCAAATGCGTTCATAGATTGATCATTTTAGTTTATCTAGCCTCACCTTAAAAGCCAGAAAAGCAAAATTGATTTTTTTTGTGAGGTGTCCAGCCTTCAAGAGACTTATATTTTAGTTTCCATTGCAGAAACATATTGCTATGTGTTTTAGGAGATATTGAAAAGGTAACCTTGAAACGGAGTGGCGAAGGGAACAACGAGTGACATTTTAGAACATCTCGGCGGAGACACTTGCTTGCAAAGTCCTATTACCACGTTGTCTCCACATAATAGACTTAGATGATGGCTTAACAGTTTCTGCAGACGTTTGCGAAATTCCTCAGGAACATTACCAAACTGAAAATAGCTGATGAATAACACTATTTATTTTTCGGCTAAGAGAAAGCACGAGGAGTGATTCCAACTAATGAAAAGCATCTGGATTAGAGCCTACCATAAAAATGTGCCCTGTTCCCCTGAAACTCTCTCTTTCTGTGTAGACTGCTATTTCTCTCTCTCACATGGTTACACAATTACAGACACAAATTCCGGTCTGGCAAAGTGCCTGGCTTTAGGGCTGAGCATATGGCCGGTGGCGGTGGGGGCATCGAGGGTTAAGGGAGGGGAGAGGAAGAGCGATGGCACCAGAGCTGTTAAAGGAAATGCTTTACTGTAATTTGATATGCCAGATGGAACAGAGGGCACAAACGCACACAAACAAACACCTGTGTTATTAGAGTTAACTGAAACGTTCCGGTTTTGTTATTCATGACTGAATAACAATGCTGAAAGAAGTAGACAAAATCTATTTTATTCAACTTTTCTGAGACTACAGAACTTGAACAGACTGTAATGAGATGGCCGGTGCTTAACAGACACTAGTATCACGATTATTAAGCATCAAACATTATAAACATTCTTTAAAAGTTGTCTTACAAGCGGTTTTGTATATTGTATGTAGCCACATACTTCCGAAACATATTACTTGGGGAAAATACATCTACATATACAAGTCTATCAACACAATTTTTTGTAAAACTGAAACCAAACAAAGAATTGGAAAAAAACTCCTTGAAAACTAACTGAAAATAAATAATCAAACAAATAAATAATCAAAATAAATAATGAAATTATCAATTCACACATTCTATACATGTGATGGCAACCTCAAGTTTAAATTATTATTGTTTTGTGCCTCTTAACCTGCATTCCCCTCATATGTAGTTGTTTAGAAGTATGTGAAAAAATGACCCAAATGAGTTTATGGTATCAATTACTAGTTTACAATGTTCTTCAATCCAACATGATGATCATTTTGTAGAGTATGTTCTCATTTAGAGTAAACTAACTACATGATAAAGTGGTATATCATTTAGGGCGGGGCTACAGTGACATGTTGCCACCACAGTGTTCTCGGTTGTTGGTGCTTTCCATGTTTTTCGTCTTACTTCAACTCTTTATTCCACAGTGTGTTTTTACTTCCTGAAGTTAATTGTACATTTGTGTTTTAAAGAGGTTTCTTTCAGCATTTGTTGTACTTTAAAAAAAATTAAAAGTTGCAACAACCAAAATGTCAAACCCCGTGCTAAAAAAAGGTTGCTAACAAACCAATGGGGGACAGTCACTATGAACACTTCTTAAACAGTCTGTAGTTTACACAAAGACCTCCAGTAGAAAATGCACTTGAGCATTGATTCACAGAAATCATTTGTGCCACACAAAAAAAGAATTGCTTGCACTCTGTTTCCTCTGTAAGCCGCACCTACAGATGCACTTTTACCCTTGGACATTGAATGAAGCTCACTCGCTCTGTCATGCTATATGAGGCATGAGATGTGTGAGTGTATGTGTTGGACAGGCAGCAGAGCTCGCCGGGTTATCGTGGCAGGCTCGTGGGCCTTGTCAAAATGCGTGTGATAAAATACAGAGTGACAGATGTAGCCTTTCTGCTCCCTCACACTAACATGGTTATTCTCCCACCGCCCGCTTCACTGAACTCACACACACACACACACACACACACACACACACACACACACACACACACACACACACACACACACACACACACACACACACACACACACACTCACTGTGACCACACACTCACAATGCTGTGGCTTGTTCAATAGTTTCATAGAAATCACAGCTGACTCTCCAGACTGGAATGTGGGAATTATTTCGGAAGTCCAGATTGTTGGTTGTTTAAAGCCTAAACAAAACAAGCGCTGTAAGAGAACGGGGGCCACTTGTAACTTCCATATTAAAAACCGCTCGTTTAAAGCGGGATATTGCTCAAGACAACAAATATCTCCCACCTAATCATTTCCAAGATAATAAATCAAAGTCGTTTTAACTTGAATGAATTTCAACCACGTTCAGATTGCGCTCCGAGATTAAGCTCCTTTGAGTCCATTGAAGCGTATCGTCGAGGCCCCTATCGGAGCATATATCAATGTCACTTCCCTTTGCCACATCTTCCTCCAACACATTATCACCAGCAATGTCAGATACCAGTACAAATGAGAAAACAATGGGGAGATGAGAGCAAGTTGTTGAATATTCATAGGGAGGATAAGGATACAACTGGGACATTTTGGGGCTTTATCGGCACTAACAGGATCTAAGCCGTGGTAATTCATGCCAAATCCAAACCAAATCGGCCTCAGTGCTGTTTCTGTGTAAGAAAAAAAGGAAAAGAAAATAGACTTGGGTTGAATCTCCCGTGTGCTTTTCTGATCTTTTTTCCATGTCATCTCTATCCCTGTTTCATTTATCACAACAAGCTAGTTGAGATATCTGTCTTCATTGCCTCCGCTGTGTCACTTCTTGAGCTGGAGGCAAAGAAAGAGAGCAGAAGGAATCAAGAAAACAAATTCGTAAAACTGTTCGTTTCTCGGGTAAAGGGGCCATAAAAAAATAAAGTGAACAGCTTTGAGATTCATCCTTGTTGAAAGGCACAGATGCTTCTCTTACAGATAGTGAATACACAACCTTGTGGGAGCGTCTCGTTGGCATATTTCTTGTTCTGACCTCATGGTCTGTTACTCCCCATCTAGAATGGTTGACCTTTGGAGACTCTGACTTAGTCGCCTCTCCAAACAGAGCGCTTCCTCTGAGACCAAACTAAAGGTATTAGTTTTTGACTCCATGACCTTACCCAAAGGCTTCTGGGTAAAAGGAAGTGACCCTACGTGGCCTATCCGTCTCTAGTGGATAAGCTGTGTCATTGTATGTCCATGTGTGTATGTGATAAATGCAGTATCAGTTTTTTAAACTATCTGTCGGAAAACAGCAGATAAAGCTTTTCTTTTTGTTCTTGTTGGCACAGGGTGTGTCAGGTGAGACAAAAAGTCATACCAACGCTCAATAAAATCCACTCCAAAATATGTGTCTTGCTGTGTTTAGCATTAACAAATCAATACACAGTGAGGGTTTTTGGCCACCTATCAGACATGAAATGTGATCAAGAAATGCTTTTGTTTATTTTACCCTATGTGAAAGCTGACTTAACAAAACCTAAAAGTTAAAGCATATCACTGATATGACAGTGTGTTGTACATATAACACGGATGCAAACTCTACAAGATTGAAAAACTTGACAAAGATGCAACCCCCCCCCCAGACGACCTGGGGATGACCCCTAAGGAAGATAGATTTTTTAGGTTTGGGCATGTACATTGGTCGCTAGCAAGAGTAAGTTCTATTTTTCTCAGGGGGTATACAGCTATTTACAACGTTTCTTTGTCATGTTCCAAAAATCAAAGGAAAATTATTTTATTGTGTCATAGATTACCATTTGCTTGTAAAATAACATAAAAATAAAAGGGCCCTATTGTGCTCATTTTCAGGTTCATATTTGTATTTTTTGCCTCTGCTGTGACACGTTTTGATGCTTTAATGTCCAAATGGTGCTTTATTTTTCTCATACTGCCTGTGTTGCAGCACCTCTTTTCTCCCTCTGTCTGAAACCAGAGCCCAGTCTGCTCTGGTTAGCTGGCCGGCGTTTTCGTAATTGGTCAACTGATGTATCAGAAATGTCCCGCCCCTTAGTGTGGTAACCGTGACTGGGGTAACCTTTTTTTAAAGCTATACCTTTTTTTTTAAACGCCACCTCCTGCTAAGGGGAAGGAGGAACCCGTGGACCCTCAAATAAAGTTGATGTCGTGAACCGATTTTAAATCTTCCCTTAATAGGCACAATTATGACAGGCATGAATTCCAAAAATATAATCCAGCTTTATTCAACACGCATGAAAACAGTTAAAATGTCAATTCATGTAAAGGGTTAAAAAGGCTAATATAATTCAACACGTATATGTTATAAGTTACCGTCCTCAGTTGGGCAGGTCTGGTCCGCTGGGTCGCAGTGCCTGTTAACCGTGAAGGACAAAAAAACAAGAAATCCACACACCAAAACAACAAATGCATGGAATATTCAAACCACAACCTCTAAAACAGGGGTTCCCAAAGTGGGGGTCGCGAAATGATTACAAAATAAAAATGTAAAAAAAAAATTGTATTATTGTTAATAATAACGTGTGCAGAGACATTTTTCAGGGGCGGCCATCTAGCCATCTGTATAATTTCCCCGCAGCGAGGCTTCCCCCGTTGACAATCCACTAGCGCAGTGTTTCACAAACTTTTTCATGCCAAGGACAATTTAACAGAGATGGGGACTCGAGTCACATGACTTGACTCGATTCGCATATTTTGGACTTGAGACTTGCTTGACTAACATCGATAAAAGACTTAACTTGACTTTGACTTGGTATTCATGACTTGAGACTTGACTTAAGCTTGAGACAGATGACTTGAAAGGACTTGACTTTTTAAAATGAAATATTTGCGTTTGTTTTTGTATTGAGATATTACATTTAGTTTTTTCGAAACGTGATTGGGTCATTATACCGCCATGCTCGCAAACCATAGACTGTATATATAAATGGACGTAGGGTCCGTAACATCACCCATGGGATTCTGCAGAGTTGCCGAGAAGCCCTTAGTAGGCGGAGTCGGCCACTAACGGCTCGACAGTGACGTCAGAGTTCAACTCCCGCCTTCTCCAGCCTGCTCCAAATAAGGGCAAAGAGGTGG
>NW_011333420.1:0-4531 GCF_000735185.1 Notothenia coriiceps
CAGACACTGGCTGTTTCTCATTCTCGAGTATGCTGGCTTGGTAGTCGCATACTTCCAAGTCACTTCCTTCAGAAACGAAGTAAGTATACTTCCAAGCCACGGCTTCGGAAACCGAAGAAGAATGGAACAGGCTAACAAGTGTGCCTCTCTCTCTAACGGTTTCAACATAAAACTGTACCGAAAATAAATACCTCACGATGTCTATCTAATTATGAACTTGCTTTACTTTCACGGAACACATTTTTTCGGTGATAACAAATGTAACAAAGTAACATATTTACCAACACATGTTCTACGCCACTACATACTTACATTTAAATGTGTGCTGCGTCGGTTCAGCCATTCTCCAAGGGTTTTTGAAATTGGTCCGTGCGCAAAGCATTGTGGGGATTTTAAGGACGCAAAGTCTACCCATGTGCAGCCTCGAAATTTCCCCCAAACCAAGGACGCGGCCACGGTGGAATTCCAAGTATGCTGGAGATTGGAACAGTCCTTCGGCGGCACTTGATGACGTAGCATCCTTGAAATATTGGCTTGGAAGCCAGTATCCTCTAGATCAGGGGGGTCAAACTAAATTTCATCGCAGGCCACATTCGCATAAAGGTTGCACTCAAAGGGCCGGTTGTAACTATATAAATATATAATATATATATAAAATAATGTATTATATTACATTATTGCCTCTGAATTTGATTATTATCGGATAGGATAATAACTTAGTAATCAACTACGTCTGAAAGCAGAAGTCCAGGGCAAATAATTGCAAGTCTCTTCAGTGAGAATGTCACAAAACGAGATGCATTGTGGGACATGTAGTTTATGGGCGAACCTGCTTCTGTAAAGTGGCATGTAACCGTATAATAAACGTATATATTATTCTTTGCAAGGTCTTGAGGGGCCACATAAAATGAAGTCGCGGGCCGGATTTGGCCCCGGGGCCTTGAGTTTGACACCCCTGCTCTAGATTGAGAAACGGCCTGAGAAACACCCACAGTGTATGTGAAAATATGTTTCAGAATATCTCAGATCTCAAAGGTTATTAAATAAACTACAATTACAGCAGCAGCTTTAATTAAACATGATGAATATGTAATGGAATATATGATCCATTGTTTGTTGACTAAATGGATTGAATGTTCTCTTATAGACCTCTCCTTCCTTCCTGTCTCCATAATGCTCTCATTTCAATAATCACTCTTTCCTTTATTTCCTCTGCCCTCTCCCTCTTTATTTATCCCCTCTCTTCTCTACCGTGGCTTTTTCATTTATCCATCTTGTGTTAATCCAGTGTTTTCCAGCTCTGTCATTTTCACCGTTTCCCTTCATTTCTCTAGCTTTGACTCGCTCTAATTCTTCTTTTCCATCCTGACGTTCAGCGCTGATGGTCCTGTTGAATCAAAGCTCTGTTATTACCGAGAACACACACACTGAGAACACACACACCGAGAACACACACACACTGAGAACACACACACACACGCAGACTCCTTGTTCTCCCCACTGGCACCTCATTCGAGCAGTTTTAGTAGAATAAATTAGTTCTTGGATTCGAGGCACGTTTCCACGAGCTATTTTTAAAATATAATTATTTCCATTAATCTTCTATACAATGTTAATCATTCCTGCATTGCAAAGCAGTCTTAATTGCTTTCTGTAATTGGGTAATGGTCTTAAATGGGTTTATTTCTGCCTGTTAGCCTAAAGCACTGTGTGTTTAAAATGAAAAACAGCTTCATACTTTGCAAAATCCATTCCAAGGGACAACAAATTGTTTATTTACTTTTACTGTAGCAGCTCTCATGCTTCAACCAACCTTTACGGACCATATGTCCTTTGATCATCATGGGCAGTGTTTCCGCCAGACCAGGGCTGAGAGGGCGTCCTTGTCCTTTTTCCTTTCCGTCATTTCAAGCGATAAAAACCCTCGATCTTCTCTCAAATTATTAATATTTGTGGACGCCCTCGGCTCGAGTTCAGGGCGTTCCGAGCTGAATGAGGGCGTCAATGATGGCAAGACACCACCCTGGCGGAAACGCTGATCAAGAGTACCAACAACTACACTACAGTCATAAGGATACTGTTTAGTCAAAAAAGAGACAACCTTTAAACTCTACCCACAAGCTATTCCAATTGGTAAATTGTTGGCACCAATGTCGCTAAGAAAATGTCATCATTTTCCATTTTCCTCAGAGCCTAGCAACAACCAAAAGTAAAACCAGACAGGATTAATTTTGTTTTCCACAGTTACCTCAGTAAATCCACTGTCCTCTGCTACTGGGGATAGCAACCACAAATAATGTTAATGCTGTTTGAAAACGGGGTTTAGCTAACGGGGAAAACATAAGCGCCATCTTCTTCTTCTTCCTGTTTCATTCGTGCAATGGTTGACGTGCTTCTTTTGTGCCATAAATTGAGTCTTCACTTTCTGTAAGGTTGTACTAAATGGCAGACATAATTACTTAGTGACAGAGAGGTTGATACGGAGCCAACCAACCAGGTCACATCAATGGTGTTATCATTTTATAGCTATTATATAGTGCATCAACATTTATTTCAGTAAAACCATCCATCCGTCCAACCAACACCAACCAACCAACCATCCATCCATCAACAACCAACCAACCAACCAACCAACCAACCAACCAACCAACCAACCAACCAACCAACACCAACTAACCAACCAACCATCCATCCATCAACAACCAACCAACCAACCAACCAACCAACCAACCAACCAACCAACCAACCAACCAACCAACCATCCATCCACCAACCAACCAACCAACCAACCAACCAACCAACTATTTTGACTCCCAAACTATGGTTTCAATTAACTAATTATTAGGTTTACCAATGGCTTCCCAACTGATGCATCTTTAAATATTCTCCTTCATTAATAGAGAGTTAGTTTAAACATTATACTTCTGTGTTTTCATCAAGGTCCCACTGCCACCCTCTTAATTTCTCCCAAGATAAAACATAATAGCTGCAAAGTGTCTCACAGCAGTACGTGTCCTATTATTTCCATCATGATGCCAGTTAGAAGTGTTACTCAACTTCCAAAACATCCTTGACCCCTCTCTTTTCTTCTCACCACATCACATCCCTCTTGTCTTTCCATCCGTCCTCACCCTGCCAGTGTTAGCATCAAAGAGACTCACTGTTCAAAACATCAGCTGTCGGATCTCACAGTGGAACATACACCGATGATTCACGCCTGAGTCACAACAACTGACTTTTGACTGTGTGTGTGTGTGTGTGTGTGTGTGTGTGTGTGTGTGTGTGTGTGTGTGTGTGTGTGTGTGTGTGTGTGTCCGACTACCCACTGCTTGGAGTGATTCAGAGCGTCCTTGGCCTGGGTGGAGCTGCTCTGTGGTTACTTCTACAACTATCAACTACAACGCTTAAAAAGAGACCGTTTTGCAGTAAAAGCCCACTTTATGCATAATCACTGCAATTCACCGAAACACAGCGAGCAGTTGTGGCTCATTCGTTTACAGTAGTTAGTAGTTAGGGAAGGGCTGAGTCAAATGATAATGGGGGAGTAACATCATGCCTGACAGATGTACAGTATCCCCAGCCTACACCAATGATAATTTATGTTAATTAGTAGGGGATGAATAATTCTGGGTATGGATCTAAATATCCAGGAACACCAGATGGATTGGGACTCGGTCATGAGCTCATACATGATATCATGAGCTTATGTTATTGTGGAGGGAGGGGGGTGGGTAGCAGACTGTATACTGTAGAGGATTTTCTGACACTTTTGCGCATTTCCACAGCTCTTCTCAACTCACAATTGGAACTGTTCTTTCTTGGTTTTCCATCAGCACACGTTTTTGGATAGTAGCCGGTACTTTTTTTAGAATCACTTTGGTCCCGGTTCCAAGCAAGCTGAGCCAATACTCAAATAAGTGGAAATTAAAACAGTACAGACCTCATTAGTCGAAGACAATTGCCAACCAACACAAAACGTGAAATCCTGCACAAAGCTGACATTATCAAATATCCTAATTACACTGAACAAAAATATAAACGCAACACTTTTGTTTTTGCTCCCATTTTTCATGAGATGAACTCAAAGATCTAAAACATTTTCTAAATACACAAAATAACCATTTCTCTCAAATGTTGTTCACAAATCTGAAAAAATCTGTGATAGTGAGCACTTCTCCTTTGCCGAGATAATCCATCCCACCTCACAGGTGTGGCATATCAAGATGCTGATTAGACAGCATGATTATTGCACAGGTGTGCCTTAGGCTGGCCACAATAAAAGGCCACTCTGAAACGTGCAGTTTTGGGGGGTCTGGGGGGGTCCGAAAACCAGTCAGTATCTGGTGTGAGGGTTAGGATTAGGGTTAGGGTTAGGGTTAGGGTAATGTTGTGAATCGAGTGGCCCATGGTGGTGGTGGGGTTATGGTATGGGCAGGCGTATGTTATGGATGACGAACACTCAGAACAATAGTTGAGAGAAATGGTTATTTTGTGTATGTAGAAAATGTTTTAGATCTTTGAGTTCATCTCA
>NW_011333421.1:0-5862 GCF_000735185.1 Notothenia coriiceps
AGCAGTAGAGGACTCTTAAAGTAGAGACACTACATACTGATATACACCTGAACATCAGCAGGAGAGGACTCTTTAAAGTAGAGACAGGATAGCACTCTTTTAATAAGATGATAAGAAGAATTGAAGAGTATGGCTGTATAAGAGGTGAAGTTTAGAACATTACACGTATATAAATAAAATAATATATAATAAATGTTTTCACCTTCAATGCAACTGTGTAGTCTGAAACATGTTTGGCTAAATAATTAATATTTCTTGACTGTAAAAAGTGGCCTCATTCCCATGCAGGGAAATATGCCTCACACGCACACACACACACACACACACACACGCACACACGCACGCACACACGCACACACACACACACACACACACACACACACACACGGTATTATCAGAAGTGGACCAGCGCTGTTGAAAACGTCCACTTCAAATGTGTGTAAGCACGAGGGCGGGTCCACCGCGTGTGTGTGTGTGTGTGTGTGTGTGTGTGTGTGTGTGTGTGTGTGTGTGTGTGTGTGTGTGTGTGTGTGTGTGTGTGTGTGTGTGTGTGTGTGTGTGTGTGTATAGTGTGTGAGTGTGTGTCAGGCTCCGTGGGAAAGCTCCAGAAAGAGGAGCACTCACCGGTCATCAGTCCGATCTGCAGCCGACACACAGGCCACCTGTCTCGGATTATCCACCGGACAAACACCGCTGGAATACTACTCCTGGATGCTCCGGAGAAAAAACATTTTTACACTGAATTGTTGAGACTTGTAGAGACTTTAGAGACAAAAAAACACACAAACACGGAGATCTGCTCCGCGTTCAGCACTTGTTTCGTCTGTTGATACCGGGAAATGATTTTTTGCATGTCGTTTTTGACAAACCGAAAAACGTATTTTAAACTCTTATAATATTCATTTAAAACCACAACTAATGAGTATTCCTCTACACTAGTCTCTTTAGGTGAATATTAATTGATATTCTATTGTAATTTCTTCCTGTGGTGGCATTAAATCGTTATTGTATCCTCCAAAACATATGATAAGAACAGAAAAAAGGGGTTAGAAACTTTTTTTCTTTGAACAAAAAAAAACCCTTCACGCTTCTACCGGGAGACACGCAGACTTCTCCCCGCCCTACATGCACCATGAAGCGGCCTTGTGAGGACAGCAGCTCCGCAGAGAGCGACCTGGAGGAGAACATCGATGTGGGAAGAGAGTGCCTTTATCCAGGGTGAGACTTTCTGCATCACATGTTATAAGTAAAAGCTTCTGTGGCTCATGATTACATCTATATAAATAAACATTCATCTGTTTGTCATCTTGCAATCTACGTATTTATTTAAATAGTTATCACCGCAAAAACCGTTTTTAATTTGGTCTTAATGTACATTATTTAATGTAATATTCTGTTCTTCTTCATATCACATTCTGTTTACATGTATAGACTTCTTGCACTATTTTGCACTTATTTTTGTATTGTATTGTATTATATATGTTGCATCTGCTGAATCTATATAATAATGATTATGTTGATTTAAAGTAAACATTTTAAAGGAAAGGCATAGGACACGTAAAAGTGGTGTTCATGCATGAAACTAGGGCTGCTCGATTATGGCCAAAATCATAATCTCGATTATTTGGGTCAATAATTGATATCACGATTATTAAAAACGATTATCCATTTACTTTGAAAACATCCATTTATCTAACAGTTGATTACCCTGAACTTTAAGTAGGCTATGACTCAACTGAAAAACGAATGCAAAAAAAAATTAATACAGATGTTTTTAATTAAAATACATAAATAATCGTTTATTTCGATTATGTTGTTTTCATAATTGTTGCAAGCCAAAATCGTAATTGCAATTAAAATACGATGAATTGAGCAGCCCGCATATGAAACACATCTACAGAGCACGCCTTTGGTCTTCATGTTATTTCGAGATATTCTCATGGTCTACAGCTTCTTTATAGCATATCATTTGTTTAAATATTAGGATTATTTATCTTGTAATTCCAGGATTTAAAGGTTACTTCCGTGAAAAAGTGCTATATCAATAATGTAATGTGTTGATCTCTTCAGAACAACATCAACCTGCTTAATTAAAAAGATACAAACACATTTAAATAGACAATTGAATAATTAAAAACTCAAAATCAGTATTAGATGCACAAGAGGCTCCTTTATTTTGTTTTGAAGTTTCTGTTATTACATTTGTTTTAAATAATATTAAACATTTGAATGAAACACTGTATAATCCTCCAGATCCATGTTGGACTTTGGACAAAAAATAGACCATTTATTGGGTTTAAAATGTTTAAATAAAATAAATAAAAACAGTGTCACGTGACTGTTTTCAAGTTAGCTAAACCTACATAAACTACATTTCCCACAATCCCATGCAGCAACTTCTACAATAAAAGTCTCTTAAACAGATGCAGCTCGAAACAGAAGCAATAGGCTACATATTTACCTCAAAGTTAAACAGTATTTATCCGATGTGTTAGTAACCGCTCAGTTTGAAGTTCAATCAGGAGAGGCTTCCCGTCTTCCTGACAGAACTCGCGCTGAGCTTCATTTTAACGTGTTTATTTGTAATGCTTTTATTGGATCATTGTGTTTCAGGCACATGACGGCGTCTCTGATGAGATCCCCGACCGCCAACACTCAAGTGACGGCGAGGAAAAAGCGCAGAGGGGTAAATCATTTATTTATTTGATTCAGTGAAACTAATATATATATTCTACTTAGGAAATATCTGAATATTGGGTTTGTATATTGGGGACATTTCATTTCGTGAAAGTGGCTCCATTTTAGAATTAAATTAAATCAACATAATAAGAAAGTGCAAAACTAATTTAACAAATGTATATAAACATATAAATATAATAATATAACATTGTTCTTTGTGTACAGAGTTAATGAATATACCTGTAATACCAAACATCGTGTTATCTGTTCAAAGTGAGGTGTAACAAGAAATACACAATATTTAGCTTTGTAAAGTGGAAATGGAAATACTCAAGTTAAATATCAGGATATGTACTTAAGTTACTGCAGTTTATATTAGTGAAGTATTTCTTATCTCTGGTGATGTTTAAAGACTCAGTTTTTATTTTGTGATTGTATTTGTCAGGTAATCGAGAAGAGGCGCAGAGACAGAATCAACAGCAGTCTGTCGGAGTTACGCAGACTCGTGCCCTCTGCCTTCGACAAGCAGGTATTTATATGTTTATTAATAAATATACCATTAGGTACAAGCAGAGGGGGAGAAGTACTCAGATCATGTACTTGAGTGAAAGTAGAAGTACTCAGATCTTGTACTTGAGTAAAAGTAGAAGTACTCAGATCTTGTACTTGAGTAAAAGTAGAAGTACTCAGATCTTGTACTTGAGTAAAAGTAGAGTACTCAGATCTTGTACTTGAGTAAAAGTAGAAGTACTCAGATCTTGTACTTGAGTAAAAGTAGAAGTACTCAGATCTTGTACTTGAGTAAAAGTAGAAGTACTCAGATCTTGTACTTGAGTAAAAGTAGAAGTACTCAGATCTTGTACTTGAGTAAAAGTAGAAGTACTCAGATCTTGTACCTGTGTTGTTCCTCAGGGTTCAGGTAAACTGGAGAAGGCAGAGATCCTGCAGATGACTGTGGATCATCTAAAGCTGCAGGCCACCGCAGGGAAAGGTAATCTTTTTATAGTTTACACACACTTTTAAATCATAGCAAAGTAATATTATAAGAGGTTTAGAGGCTTCTTAAAATGGTAATAAACTGTGTGTGTAAAGTACATTCATGTGACCGTGCTGTAGTTCCTTTATATTCTAACATTAGCCACCTTTAGCTTAGCGGTGGTGACGTGAAGTCATGTGACCGTGCTGTAGTTCCTTTATAGCCCAACATTAGCCACCTTTAGCTTAGCGGTGGTGACGTGAAGTCATGTGACCGTGCTGTAGTTCCTTTATAGCCCAACATTAGCCACCTTTAGCTTAGCGGTGGTGACGTGAAGTCATGTGACCGTGCTGTAGTTCCTTTATAGCCCAACATTAGCCACCTTTAGCTTAGCGGTGGTGACGTGAAGTCATGTGACCGTGCTGTAGTTCCTTTGTAGCCTAACGTTCGCTTTTTACTTCAGAAATCCATTCATAATCCAAAATCACATGGAGAAATCCGATAGATTATTTGTGAAGGGAACCAGGGAGATGCTGCCTTCAGGGACCAACACAGAAATACCACATCTCTGCTTCCCTCTCACAGTATTTAACTCCCCCTCTCTCTCTCTCTCTTTAGGTTATTTTGACGCCCAGGCTCTGGCGCTTGACTTCCTGTCTCTGGGTTTCCGGGAGTGTGTGACGGAGGTTTCTCGTTTCCTGAGCTCCGTGGAGGGTCTGGACCCCGAAAACCCTCTAAAATCCCGCCTCCTCTCCCACCTGTCCTCCCATTTACACCCCCAAAACCACCATCACCACCTCCAGTACCACCAGCAGCCTCTCCCTTTATCTCCCCCCTTCTTCCCCCATCATTTGGCTGCGTTTCGACCTCCATATGGACTCAATATGGGAGACGGAGGTCATGTTTTAGATGTTTTTCAACGCAATGTCACCTCTTCATCACCTTCTTCTTCCTCCTCTTCCCTCCTCTCACTCTCTACTTCATTTCCTATTGGTTTCCCCATCCTCCCTCCTTCCTCTTCCTCCTCCTCTTCGATTCCTCTCCTCAGCAGCACTAAACCCTACCGACCGTGGGGAACTGAAGTCGGAGCTTTCTGATTTTAAAACAGCCTAAAATAACTTAAAACCCAATTTTCATATGCCTGCTACTTCCTGTGTGTCTTTGAGATACGTTAAGACATTCTTCTGACCTGAGCTCCTCCAACAATGCAACATATATCATAAAACACAAAAATACACAATTGTGCAGGAAGTCTATATACATGTAAATAGAATATGATATGTACAAGAACAGAATAGTTATTAATTATTATAGTAATTAACCGACACACTGCAGCGATGGGATCATTTGTCCCTCCCAATTAGCCGATTTGGGTTTAAAAATGTTCCTTTTAAACGAGAGGGCTTTCACCATTGGCTGTGTCAGATGTCAATCAATAAACAATCATGATGGGTGTAGTGGGAGAAAGGAGATTCCCACAGAGTTTTTTAACATCCCTCATGGAGGTAAATAAGATTTAAAGCAACACTACAAGCGAGACTCATAAGAAATGAAACTCATAACGAAAATATTGATTTATGGATCTGTTCCTCCCTTCTGAAACCAAAAGAGGACTTCCAAAATGTAGAGAAAAGTCAGATATTGAAATTAAAAAAGACAGAATTTTGATCCAAAAATATTGGACTAAGACATTTAGAATTCTGAGGCAAAAAAGTCAGATATCTTAGAAAAAATCAGATTTTTTTGAGAACGTCAGATATTGAAATAAAAAAGTCAGAATTTTGAGTCAGAAAGTTTGAGCAAAAAAAGCGGCTGAAATACAGAACATTTACAGTGCAGCTCAATAACGCTTCATATTTAGGCCCAAATTCCTAAATGAGTTGAGTTAATTAAATGAATATCTTGGCCGACCGTTTTGTAATGTTATTGGGGGCTATCGAGGACGCTGAGGGGTAAAAGAAAAGACAGTTTTAAGCAGAAAGTGGCTGACTTTGACTCACCGCTTTCACACCAAGTACTTTGCCTTACTGAGTCTCGCCGAATTCTTTAGTACCTGGAACTGTCCTAGTAGATCGCGTTCACACCGGAATAAGTGCCTGAGGGAGGGTTACGCAAATGAAGCCGCTGACGTCACTTCTTCTTCTACTTCTTCTGCTTTGGGTTTACTGGCAGGCCGCAAACAACTTCACTGCGTATACTGCCACCCG
>NW_011333422.1:0-1898 GCF_000735185.1 Notothenia coriiceps
CAGAATACATGATACAATGAATCTTTGTAATTTATGTTCTCTGGTTTAAATAATCATACCAGTATTTAAACAATGTATGCTGGTCACCTGGAATCCTGGTAAGCTTCCAGTATGGTATATTTAATACTATTATTAAACATAAGCTGGTGATAGATGGATGCTGGTGACCAGCCCAGCATACCAGCATACCAGCATACTATGCTGGTCTATGCTGTTTTTTTCTTAAGTGTCCAAAACCCCTCTAAACCAGCCAACCATTCCAGCCTAATATCGACTGGCTGGTCAGGCTGGTCAATTTAGCTGGTCTAAGCTGTTTTTTTCAGCAGGGTAAAGTAAGATATTTATTGAAATACTTTTAGTTTTAATTAAGTATTTTGAAAATAATGTATTAATACTTTTACTTAAGTAAAGTATCTGAATACTTCTTTCACCTCTGGGTTTACATCATGTGCTGTGCAGCCTAATGTGCTTTAACTGCTGTACCTAAAGGGATATTTTGGGAATTCTCAAATGTTGGCTTTATTGGTTGGTTCAGCCACCTATTGACTGTGAATGAACATGTTCAGTAGGTTTGTTAGTTGCTTGTGAGGATAGCTGCCTCTATTGCCTTTTTGTTTACTGTGTTTTGAGTATTAACCAGTGACCATAGCAAATAAGGCTTGAAGTGTCCCTTTTATATTTCAAGTGTATAGAGAGCCGAAGTCCCTCCCTTTCCGGTGGAACTCCATGGGACCTTATTTAAAAATAATTATGTATTGAAGTCAATGGCGATGGAAAAGTTATCTTTCTATCCCATTTGAATTGTGCCATGAATTACACATATGATGTGTGTTGTCGTAAAACTGTGAAGTTACACTTATTTGTGTGTGAAACCGCTCAATGAACTACATCTCTGGTCTCTTACTGTACAATACACACCACCAACACCAGAATGAGGTTTAAAGTATTAAATGAAGTGGAAATCATTACAGTCTGGGCATGTTGAGGGCTGCTATTACACAAAGGGGGAGTTAGTCGGTTCCGTAACGGAGCGTCCACACAGAAGCGTGCGTTGACGCTTGGCGGTGGGCGTGTCTGAAGCTTGGGGAGTCAACGCGAGCAACGCGACCAGCAACCAATCACATGAATCTCCCGGCCCCGACATACAAAGCAAAATGCTAGCATTCCATGCTAGCTATATATACTGTCTATGCCTGCTAGCTGTCCATTCAATGTTTAAACGAGGTACACTGGATATTACTCCCCAAACAGGCGAAAACCTACCAGTTTCACCCACTATCTCTGCCACCTCCCTCCATGCCTGGCTCCTCCGGTTTGTATCCCGGTAGATGAACAGAGACTGATCATACAACACCGGGTGATTCACTACTTGCAGCATACACGCGGTTTGATTGGCTAGCAGTTGTACTGGCAGATTTTCATAAATGGGATTTGATTGGCTGACGCTTCCGTCGAAGCTTCAAAACGTGAACATGGTTCAACTTTTGACGCGAGCAACGCTCCCCAAAATGCAGTTCGTCAAAGCGCGATGTTACGGAGCCCCTAAAGCGAGGTGTAAACGTACGGCCCGCGGGCCGGATCAGGCCCGTGAACAAGTTTAATCCGGCCCGCGAGATGATTTTGGAAAGTATAAAAAATAAAAGAGCTGCAATTTTTCAATGAAAGAAACTGCTGTTCTAAATGTGTCCACTGGGTGTCGCAATAGCAATTATGTGAGGCGAGCAAACTATTTATAACGGGGCTGAGGAAGTAATCCTGTGTTTACAGTCTATCGTGCTTGGCTTCCTCACTCCCCAAAATGTCGCTATCAAAAAAGAGAAAAGTGGACACAGAGTGCAGAGTTTTCCAAGAAAAATGGTCATCCTCCTATTTATTCACGGAAGTGAATGGGAAACCCG
>NW_011333423.1:0-7698 GCF_000735185.1 Notothenia coriiceps
CCTTGTGTGTTATGAAGGTTTTTCTGCATGTAAACGGTCTGCAGAGTCAAACCCCTCAAAGTACACCCTGTAGGGAGTAAAACTCTAACACAGAAAAGACCTGTCTATGCTGCCCCAGAACGCCTCGTTGGAGATTTCTCTTTTTCCATTGTTTTCTTCCAAATGGACCAATCCGTGGAGCTCCTCACACGCACACACACGCACACGCACACGCACACACACACAGCGGCGAAACTGTGACGTAACTGTTAACGTCTGTAAAATAACTAAAGATATTAAATAAATGTAGGGGAGTAAATGTACAATATGTACCTCTAAATTGTAGTGTGGTTGAAGAAGTACAACGTTGGAAATACTCAAGTGAAGTACAAGTCTCTCATAATTGTACTCAAATACAGTAGTTGAGTACACCTACGTAGTTACTTTACACCACTTCTAATCTTATACAATCTAATAAAACAGTGTTGACTACTTAAAGTAAGATGTTGAAGTATCCTATTGTATTGCATTTTGAACATTGTTTCTGATTTTTCGTTACTGAACATGTAGGATATTATTATTTCCTCTACTAGTTAACAATGTGACCAATAGATACTCAGCATAGATATTAGGACACTGAGTTCTGGTAGGATTCACTGTCCTCCAATTTAGACAAGGCCTCGTTCTGAAGAGGCTCAGACTGATCAGCCTTGTCATGTTGATATGGATTTATTTATAGAGGACACTGCCCTTGAACTGGGGCACACACACCAAGGCCGTAACCATGAGTCAACATTGGCGGGGACCACAAATAAAAAAGTCATAGAATAGCAATTGTAATTGTTTTATATCAGTTAGGCTATTGGGGGGGGGGGGCAATGTAGGCTGTATGGTAAATTCGGCCTTGATACACACCATTGTCTGCAGATAGTGCAACACAAGCTCTGCAAAACCAACCTCACATATCCATCAGATTGCGTAGCATTGATAACTGTACATTAACATAGTGTTTTTTTGGTATGGTTCATACAAATACATTAAATAATAAAAATATCAGTGACACCACTGTGTCTCAATTCTTTTGTGTATGTTGAAAACACGAAGGCGACTATTTTAACGAGGCTTTGGAGCAGGTTGGGACCGCGGCTCCATCAGCTAGACGCAGCACTGATGGCTGCTCTCCGTTAGAAAATCACTACGCGTTCAGATTACATCAGTGCGCTAAATGCACTGCTGGTTAATGTTGTTAGCCAAACATGCTAACACATTTGGGCCACAGCATAGCGGTTCTATTTAACAAATTGAACAACATAAACGAGCACCATCATACAGATACACACCTTCAGGAGGTTATGTCTTTGGTGGCACTGCCGAACAACGCCTCTGTTTACACGCCACGTTCCGCTGCGGTAATAAAGCCGTCCATTCTTCGTATCAGTTGAACCGTGGGTCTGCTGGCCGGGTGTAAGCAGCTTAGCTCAGTCTCTCTCCCCCCATTCCGCGTCAGATGGTCGGGTCCTCTCCGCCTGTGACAGCCGTGCGGCAGCAGCTGCTGGAGGTGTCCCCGGGTTGAGGCTATTCTCAATATTGTTCTCAATATATGGTTTTAGTATGACCATCAAATGGTAACATTCTACAACAATGGTAGAAGTAGCCTACTGTCACTTACTTTTGCAGACACCAAAATACATGACGTTGACCTAATACTCACATTCATTATGTTGAATAAATAGAGATTGTCTTTGCAATGGTACTAAATAAATACATTTAAAAAATGGTTTTATTAATAAAATTGCAATTTTTATTTAAAATCCCAAATTCAAGGAAGTTCCTTGTCACTTTGATCATACATGGAAGTGGAGGAGCCTATAGTTTTCATTTAAAAATATTTCTTTTTCAATAAATAAATCTCAGTCACATTTACATAACATTACATACATCAAATATAACACTGAAATGGTAAAACATTGTTTAATTATTATTAATAATATCAAATAATTGAATAAAAGTCACCCAAAATGACATCATTGGTGTTACTGCTACACAAAACGCTTTTATGTTTGAAATAATGTAGTGTCTCTGAAGAGCTTCCTGTAAGAGATCCTTTGAGGCAGTGCCTTGGACAAAGACATAGGGTAAGTCAGATACTTCTTACTTTGTTTGTTAAAGATGTCATTTTATCTTCGAATTTTACGTGCAGCTTTTAAGTCTGTCATTAGTGTTACTCATTTCATAGCCCTAGGGGTGAACATTTGAACGGGAAAATGTATTGCATTGAAGAGTTAAATATTTTAGATATTGACTGGAGCCATATGTGGTCTAACACATGGCAGCCATTTTGTTAAAATTGTAGTGTTTTCTCCAAATTGTCACTGGTGTTATCGTCACTGGTGTTACTCTTCTTCCTGGCAACACCAGTAACACTAGTGACGTTCCTATATAAATAAGCGTTGTACAATGTATACAAATAATAAAAATACTTTAAGCTCTACTTGTTGTGGATTCATCAAGTTAAGAAGCTAGTTATTGCTATTTAACAGGTTTTAGATGTGTAAGAAGGAATGCATTTCAGCAGATTTGTATCACCCAGATTCCACCTTTTCTGTAGAATGACAGGCCTACATTACTCTCTTTATTTGTATGCTTTGGTTTAGTAGATATCTACAAACAAAGAGTCGATATTTTTCTAAAACAATTTAGTGCTTCATATAATAAAATACACAACGGCTGTATCCTGATATATTGTGTGTGTGTGTGTGGGGGAGGGGGGGATATCCAGTCTCTGATAGTGGTATGTTATTATGGTATATATTTATATAAATATATATATATATATGTGTGTATATGTCCGTATCTGTAGCCTGTTATTGTCTCATTATACCGCACTGTCAATGAATTTAAAGTAAATATATAAGTTGTCATGAACACATCTGTCCATCAGACAGAGTGCTGCTGTGCCGGACTGTCATCATTAATGGACGTCTCTTTAAAATGACCGCTCAGAGGAGAGGATTTCTCGTTTCTCTAAACGCCTGCTGCTTCCCCTCCTCTCTCCTCGGTTCCCCTCCTCGACTCCTCCACTCGCATCTCTTGTGGGTGGGACTAAGACACGGGGATAGGAGGGTAGGGGAGTCGAATTAGTGAAATGAGAAAGCTTCATGCACTTCAGCCTCGTGGCCAATAAATTACGGCACTTAACACAAAGGTGAAGGAGTCACAACATAAAAAAAAGAAACATTTATTCAGTGAGCACCAGGCAGTACAATTGTTCGCTTTCCTCAGAGACTCAAGTTTTTTTTGCACTGTAATCATAAATCAGACATCAGTAAAAGGACTTTTCATTTCATATCAAACACTTTCATCTTTACAGGCAAAACTCTTGAACTACATCTAAAGCTTGGTGGGAGAAATACTTCATTTAGTGTGTGTCATACAAAACCTACCTCTACAGAGTAAAAAACAAAGACATTAAGACAACAATAACAAACATACATATACTGTACATACACATGTTCCAAGTTCATACAAATCTGAAAGTGAACTCGCAAGATTTTCCCACTGTGTCCTGCTACTGTATAAATTAATACAAAAATCACACATTGATGATTTTGACTCTAAAGCTCTGATAGTGTTGACACTACTTTTTAATGAGTTATTGCAAGCAGCAGGACGAAAGAAAACAGGAAGAAAAAATTGCTGCTTTGGACTTGAATTTGTAAAAGACAATCAAGCTTTAATACTTGCATAGAGATGCTAAATGGTAATGCATTAACTGATCAATTCAAAGTAAGTCAACAAGTTTTTCCTGGGGGGGGGGGGCGATTAGGTCTCTGATATTATTTGTGTACTCGCCTACATTTTAGTCTAGATGACAAATTTCGACTTATTCTACGGAAGCCATGAGATGCAAAAAAAAGTTCTCTAGCCTGTGATCAGGATTTAAAAATGGGTAAAAAAAAGATGATCTTTCGAAATCCTAAATAAACTCACATTTTTTGAATAAATTTGGCCTCAGAATATAACTGTTTAAATAGTGTCAGCAAGTGATTACCTTCATGTCTTTCTTTCGGTTAGAAATGTATTTTAATTGATGCTAATCTGACGCTTTTAGACTTGTTTAGAACATTAGGTAGTGATGCGCTTCTGCCTTTAGTGGGCAAATTAAGTATTACAACTACGCTGTCAACCACAATGCGGACAAAACAAAAAACCCTAACTTAATTAAACATCCTGATGAAACATTTTTTTAAAACTATTTAGTTTTTTCTTCAGAATATTTGTTCTCAACTTCCTATTAGGCTTTTACGGAAGAGGATAAGGGCCAGATGTGAGAAAATGTGGGGATGTCAAAAAATCTGAGAAAAAGTCAGAATTCTGACTCTGTTTATCAGAATTCTGACTTTTTTCTCAGAACAAAAAATCCCCACATTTTCTAATCCTTTTCCGTAGGCTGTTTTATAGTGTCTTGAATGTTGCTTTAATAATCCGCAGCTTTAACAAATAGAGATGATCCTAGTGGTAAAATGTTTTTGGCAAAATCCAGCCAGTGTTTTTTGGCCTGAAAATAAAATGGATGAATAAGAAGTGATGCTGTGATTGGTTGACTTTGCTAGCAGGAAGTCATTTTCATACAGTGAATTAACATTTAAAATACGACAGGAAGACATGGTCACTGACATTAGAGGTTCACACACAAAGAAATATGTCATTACATGTGTGCAGTATGTTTCTCAAACGGTTCACATTGTGCTCATCATATTTATACTGTAAATCTGGTGATAATCTATATTTTTCTCTGTGTTACCACATCCTATTTAAAGACCAACACTAACAATTGATTGATCTTATTAATTATGAACTTTCACTGGGTTCCTATATTACCATGAACACACACACTGTAGTTTATTTCAACTCAATCCCATTTACGCTGTCCTGCTGCCAAAAATTAGACGGTAGATAGCCAAATGTGTGTAAATCCACCACTGAAAATAGTCCCAAACAAATGCACTATTTCCTCTTGTTCGCATGAAGTTTGCTAAAAACTAAAGGGACCAGCTGTTGTTGATATTTTCATTCATGGGGTTTGTTGACTGTATTGAACTGTAGGGAAAATACAAAAAAAGATCTATAATTCTGAAAATGATAAGCAACAATTATAATTTTTTAGTTAAAGGAGTACCTCAGCCACAAAATGGCCATTTCTTCATCTGTAACTCACCCTGTGTTACCTTGAATAATTTTTGTTAAATGCCGCCCACATTTAATTCCATTCATCAATAATTTTTTTTGTTTTCTTATTCTTTGTTCACCATGTAGGCATGTAAGATTTATTTTCTTCAAGAATTTTAATTAACAGGGTGAGTAACTGATATACAAGTAGACAGTTTGTGGGTGAAGTATTCCTTAAAAAAAGCACTTTATAAATGTAATGTATTATTATTATTATTATTAAAACAGAACCTGCACAGTAATGGTTCAGTTATTCAGCTGTGCTCAGATCAGTCTGTGTCAGTGCCTGATATCCCGAGTCATTCCTCACTTTAACAACACATACTGTTAATATCAATGTCCTGTGTGATGCTGTCATTAAAAAAAGTTTAGTTAATTAAAATCTAACTTGGGACTGACGCATGTTGGGTTAAACATTGGCACTAAAGACAAACCTAAACATAGTGAAAGAAACTCAAATGTGTGTTTTCATTAGGCGCCTGCTGCGTGTCAACGTGGGTGTATATTTTCTGAACGCATTAACAAAAAGTGCCTTCTGTCTGTCATTTATATGCAGTGATATGTCTTCATATATGTGCCTGCATGTGTTTTCCATTTCAATTCAAATGCATGTGAACTTAGTCACATGTTCTACTCTTCACTTTCAGCACGCCTGCATGTGTGTGTTCTTCAGGTCCTCTTTTGATGCGTTTTCCCCACGTATGTGTTCTCTATGCACAGCACGATGTAGTGGTTGGAGCAGGAGCGCGTGTGCTGCCCCAGCAGGCGTCCCGTCTGCAGCAGAGCAGCCTGGCCCGTCACCGCCATATCTCCCGTCCTCCACGCCTCGCAGTAGTTGGAGGTGAGGCGGATGCCCACCGTGTTGGAGCCGTGCCAAACCTGCTTCTCTGGCCTGGGGGGAGACAGGGTGGGTTAGTGAGGGGAGTACTCGAGTCCTGGACTCGGATTCGGATTTGTGACTTCACTCTGACTCGCGCAGTAATGGGCTTGAACTCGTACTTGGGAATTCTAGCGCCCGAAGACTCAGACTCTGACTCGGACTACGACTCGGACTACGACTCGGACTACGACTCGGACTACGACTCGGCTGCGCGCACTGATGGACTCGGACTCGAACATGATAATGATTGCCTCCACACAATTACTTTTCCTTACTTACTCACACCAGACTTGCAGTACTCGAGTTCTGGAATCGGTCTTGGGTCGGACTTGAGTGCCAATTTTCGGGACTTGGCTCAGACTTGCGCAGTTATCGGCTCGAACACATACTTGGGAATTCTAGCGCACGAAGACTCGGACTCGGACTCGGGTGCGCGCAGCGATGGACTCGGACTCCAACTCGCACACTGATGACTACTCAATGTTCTAAACAGACTCGAGCACAGGTAATGATGACTCAGACTCGTACTTGACTCGGACTCTTGCTAGGTGACCCGGACTTGGAATCGGATTCTAAGAGTGGGGACTCGAGAGTGACTCGGACTCGAAAATTGGTGACTTTACTACAACAGACAGAAACATACTCACCATGCTGAGTCAGTCATCACATCGCGTCCATCGAAGGAGTAGATGGGTGTGGACGGGGTAAAAGTGCCTCCATTCCCAGAGAAGATGGACATCCAACTACTGAACAACACCTCACCCTGAGAAGAGAGGAGAGATGTTATATAAAAGAAGATGTTGATGGTAAAAAACAATATCTATTATAGTTGCTAAAATATAATTGTATCTATAAAAGTGTCCTCACCCTGAGGTTAACCACGGGCATGTCAGTGCGGTCGGCCTTCCTCACGATGGTCGCCAGGTCCTGCAGGTGTGAGGACAGGAAGGCCCGGTAGGTGGTGGTCAGCCCCATGGAGCGGGCCTGCTGGTAGCACTGGAAGTCGGCCCCCCGGATGCCACGCATGTCCCCCTTCAGCGGGGCGTTCAGGGCCACCAGATGGAGCTGGGAAAGAGTGAAAACACAGATATGAGGAGAAGTTATACTCGGTACACACCTGATTGGGGCTGGTGTTCGGCAAAATACACTGAACAAAAATATAAACGCAACACTTTTGTTTTTGCTCCCATTTTTCATGAGATGAACTCAAAGATCTAAAACATTTTCTAACTACACAAAATAACCATTTCTCTCAAATATTGTTCACAAATCTGAAAAAATATGTGATAGTGAGCACTTCTCCTTTGCCGAGATAATCCATCCCATCTCACAGGTGTGGCATATCAAGATGCTGATTAGACAGCATGATTATTGCACAGGTGTGCCTTAGGCTGGCCACAATAAAAGGCCACTCTGAAACGTGCATTTTTGCTTTATTGGGGGGGTCTGGGGGGGTCCGAAAACCCTAGGGTTAAACCCTAACCCTAACATGTCACCCATTGAGCATGTTTGGGATGCTCTGGATCGGCGTATACGACAGCGTGTTCCAGTTCCTGCCAATATCCAGCAACTTCGCACAGCCATTGAAGAGGAGTGGACCAACATTCCAC
>NW_011333424.1:0-4825 GCF_000735185.1 Notothenia coriiceps
ATGAGGAAGAGGGGACACATGTTGATGTAGAAGAGACATGGAGAAGAGGGGACACATGTTGATGTAGAAGAGACATGGAGAAGAGGGGACACATGTTGATGTAGAAGAGACATGAGGAAGAGGGGACACATGTTGATGTAGAAGAGACATGGAGAAGAGGGGACACATGTTGATGTAGAAGAGACATGAAGAAGAGGGGACACATGTTGATGTAGAAGAGACATGGAGAAGAGGGGACACATGTTGATGTAGAAGAGACATGAAGAAGAGGGGACACATGTTGATGTAGAAGAGACATGCAGAATAGGGGACACATGTTGATGTAGAAGAGACATGCAGAAAAGGGGACACATGTTGATGTAGAAGAGACATGCAGAATAGGGGACACATGTTGATGTAGAGGAGACATGAAGAAGAGGGGACACATGTTGATGTAGAAGAGACATGGAGAAGAGGGGACACATGTTGATGTAGAAGAGACATGCAGAATAGGGGACACATGTTGATGTAGAAGAGACATGCAGAATAGGGGACACATGTTGATGTAGAAGAGACATGAAGAAGAGGGGACACATGTTGATGTAGAAGAGACATGCAGAATAGGGGACACATGTTGATGTAGAAGAGACATGCAGAATAGGGGACACATGTTGATGTAGAAGAGACATGCAGAATAGGGGACCTTTAATGTGGAATTTAGCAAATGAAAAGTACCTGAAGCTGCAGATCAGTCGGTAAAGAAAGTAAGTTGAATGAACTTCAAAATGTAAAAAAATATATATCATAAAGGTCTCAAGGTAAAACTTTTATGATATACTGTAGAGGGGCTGACATAATAATATAATAATAATAATAATAATAATAATAATAATAATAATAATAATAATAATAATAATAATAATAATAATGTAATAATAATAATAATACAGCATTGAAAAAGATAACAAATCAATGTATTATTTAATCTCCTATTGAACAAGGACCCCGCACAAAAGAAGGATTAACCGAAGACCTTGAGATTCTGTCCCTAAACTTTTATTTTAGTTGTTGATGAATAATACAGACTCAGGTTCAGTTCATAATAAAACATCAATTATGGATAACCTGTCTGATTTGATGGCTGTTTTTTAGAGATTTCTACACAGTTTCTATGTTTTTGGAAGTTAACTTTAATGTATTTCACTGGTAACTGTATTGATGTGAGTATTTTAAGAGCTGTCTATCGTGTGGAAGGTGCTCAGCAAATAAAGCTCATTATTATCATCATTACATATGAAAGGGTTATGATTACTGAGGCTTTAATGTGTTCATCATATATTTTGTATTAGCTAATAATCTGAATGTGTGAAAGCTGGAAGAGAAAGTGGAGGAAACACGATACAGGCGTCTGTAATGCAGTAGAATACAATAATAATAATAATAATAATAATAATAATAGATACAAATGTTATGGCGCCTTTCAAGGGACCCAACAAACAAACAAACAAACAAACAAACAAACAAGTAGGGCAAATAATAAAGTAAAAATTAAATGAATAGCAGTCTTAGTGGAAGCAGGTGTGATGGGTTAGGGGTCAAAGGCTATAGTTTGGGGTGAAGTGTCTCAGGGACACAACGACATGCTGACTGCAGTGGGGTTTGAACATGTCCTCCCCTCTGAATCGAAGTCCAGCACACAATCCACTGAGCCACAGCCTCCCTGTAAAGGAGCATAGAATGAAAATACTCCGGTAAATACGATACGATGATACTGTAACGGTCAGATGAAGTCTGAAATGCTCCTTGCATCAGAGCAGCTCCATGTGTGACACCAACAGAGACATGTCAACACACAACACATGAGAAACAAACAACAAACATTGAACATAACAATCAGTGAGAGAGAAGCTGCTCAGAGAACTTCAGCGTCATCTGATCTGGATCCAGCTCTTTATTTAAATATAGGTCAATGGTTCTTTTGAGTATGTGTGCTTTCTTACTACCCAGCGCTGCAGGTCAGCTGTTTCCCTCCTTCAGACGGAGATGAGCACAAAGTAGAGATGCTTAGCTGTCAGGCGTTCCTCTTATTAAATGATCAGCTCGTGTGTATTGTCACGGCTCGCTGAGTCCTGGCAGCACTGAAGCCAGAAAGCGGCTTATCTTGATGGATGGGTTCATTATCACCTTCTAATTACAGGTGGGTTTCAGGTGGATCCATTACCCGCGCTGACCGGGGCTGTGTGTGTGTGTGTGTGTGTGTGTGTGTGTGTGTGTGTGTGTGTGTGTGTGTGTGTGTGTGTGTGTGTGTGTGTGTGTGTGTGTGTGTGTGTGTGTGTGTGTGTGTGTGTGTGTGTGTGTGTGTGTGTGTGTGTGTGTCCGGGGGTTACTGTTACAGCGGCTGAACTGCAGGGGGTCAGCTGGTGTGTGTCGGGGGGGTCCGGGGTTTCTGTTTCAGCGCTGCAGTGCAATATGCATGAGCTGTGAGAGGATCAGTGTGCTGCCTCCTCCACTCCATCAAACACAAGTGAGTGTGTGGGTGTGCGTGTCAGTGTGAGTGTGTGTGAGCATCTGGCCTTCCTGCTCACACACACACACACACACACACACACACACACACACACACACACACACACACACACACACACACACACACACACCTGGTGCTTCATAAAACCTACTCTCTGTCTTATTAGTCATTTTATGCATGCCTTCACTTTTGAGTTGGTTTGTGATGTCGGTTCTGAAGCTTGTGATATATTTTGATTAAACATTCACGAATATTTACCTTCTCTAGTGAAGTACTGGTGAGTTTTTACCTTTTCTTTTTAGGCCTCTTAAGAAGTGAGCTTCACCCTTTACTTCATGTGCTTTGTGGTCATGAGTAGAAAGTTGATTATAAAGGGTTAGAGTTGAGATGACGGTGTCCAACAGGTGCCCAAAACTCTCCATCAGGAGGAACTCACTGCAGCTTCAGAAAGCATGCATACATAAAAACCCAAAGGTTCCTCATGAAGAACCATCTCCAGCAACTTGACAACACATGCAGCGTTTAGAGAACACTCAGCCACTTGAGGAGACACCGTCATCTGCTTGTGTTTGTGCTTTTTATTAACTGCTAATGAAAGTGTTGTCGAGCTGTTGCACGCATCGGCCACTGTGAACATTTCAAATATTCTGTGCTTGAAATTCAATGTTTTTTTAATTTCAAAATCAGATGGAAGTCATTAAACATGGGAGTAAATGAATGGTCCCTATAAATAACAGACTTAGATTAAGGCATTAAGTGTAGTAGCGCTTAACTCTACAAATAAAACAGGTCAACACCAGCCTTGCTTCTCAATCTCCTCCGTGAATAATACTCGTCTTATTCTCTGCATTAAATCAGGAGGATGAAATAGTGCTGGTGTCCCCGATGGTTATCATGTGTTCATAAAGGAGAGGAAGCTCTAACAGGAGTTCTTGTTCAGCATATTGTACATCTTGAATGGAGTAGCTGCCCACAAATTAAAGGACAACATTCATTGAATTATTGATGAAGTATTAATGAATGCATGTTAAAGTGAGTGGACACTAACAAGCCTCAGATCCGCGCTCCGATACACCCCGAGCACCGAGGATAACCACGAATCAATGTTTAAATATATCTATTAAAATCCGGTATAGCGCAAAATGTGCATGTTTCTCCAGTAAAGCACAATGAACGCTGATTGGGGAATCTGTGGAGGATAACGTGAGCCATAGCTAGCATGGCTAATCAGTCGGGGATTGTTTTTAGCTTCAAATAATATCACTGAGCTCATGTGTAAAGAAAATCAATCTGCAGACTGTACGTGATACTAGCATGACAAAAGAATTTAACTTGTTTGTTCCCCTAAAAACCCTGTTAAGGATCATTAAATGAACCCACATTTTAATGTTAGCTAACTTGCTAGCAGCAGAGCTCGAGGAAAGGTGATTTCAGTCAGTTTGGCAGTCCTATAGAGAACAGCAGTGACGCGTCGTAAAACCCGGAAGTAAGTTAGCATTTTTAGCACTTCCGGTTCCTTCCTCAAAAAGCAATGCATTTTTTCCATAGGGTTTTGGAAAATAGCTCGAAATAAGGTCTGTGGTTGACACAAATTTAATAGGTAATTGACGTTTTGTTCTACAACATTAAATACATCAGCAGTGACCCCACTGGGGATTTTTGAAGAGTTTACGTGTCTGAAAAACGATGGTTGTTACCGAATGGCTGAATAGGACTACAGAAATTGTCGAGGCCGTTGTACGTCATTACGCCGAACACGTAAACACTCCCGCTAAATTTGTTTTCCCCTGTGTTCTGCTTGAAAGCAAGTACCTGCCTATCTTTAGTATCTGTATATCTATATCTGACCATTAGAATCTGTATTTTTGAAATTGTCGTTTTTAACACCGTAGTTTTACAAATTATAGAATAATTAATTACCAGTGTTTTCCAATTTTACTCGGCAGTTCGTTTCGTTGGCTAACGTTAGCTAAAGCTAGCGCTACTAGTTAGCTACGCAATGGTTTGTTGCTTTGCTCCGGGTTGCAGCCACAGGTCTTCGCATGAAACGTGCTTGTTCTATCGTTTCCCGGCCAATGTTTTCCAAAGGAGAGTCTGGATTCGTGCCATGAGGTAAGCTGACGTTACATTTTTGTCCATGTCACGGTGAAATGTAAATGATGGGTCGTGACTGTATCGCCGTTTTAGAGATGGCGCTGCTGAAAAGACCGCAACATAAGTAAAGATAATTAATAAAATCCTATTAAAACCTGTGTTGCTTATATGATAAGTCTAATTAGTACAAGCAGCATAACGTTTCCCCATGTAACTAAAGATTGT
>NW_011333425.1:0-53277 GCF_000735185.1 Notothenia coriiceps
GACAGCGGGACACACCAATCTGAGGGCTGTTGTGTCTCTGATGTCAACATGTTGAATCGGGAGGCGGAAGGTGTCGGCACGGTCGAAAAGACACGACAGGGCGGGACACACCAATCTGAGTAGGGCGACAGGACGCTCATCGACGGCCAGACATCTATCGACATCTATCGACGGCCGAAATCGGCTTGGTGTGTAAGGACCTTTAGAACTCCTTTGATTAAATGTTTTTGTGAAGGAATCCAGCACAGTGAACTCATAGCCTACATTATAAAACATAAAATATTTCCTTATTTAGTGTAATTATAATGCTTCACTGCATCAGTTCATCACTGTAATACTTTCCTACTAAATACTAGGTTTCAACAAGGTCAGAAAAAATGAAAAACATTTATTTGAACATTTGATCTAATATTTGGGTTTCATCAAAACAAAATGAAAAAAGATAATATACACATTATAGGATTTGTTTATTGCAAAACCTTGCACGAAAAAAAAAAGAGAAAAGGAACCCTTTTTAAAATTCAAATGTAATGGTTATTGACAAAAATACTGAACCATTAAGATATTAAATATTAGATTATGTATTCACTGATATATTAGTAAATCCTCTGTTGTAGTCCATATATGGTCATATTTTCTATATATTCATATTTTTAGCAACTGCTATGAGATTTGTTTTATTAACACTTATTTCATTTAATATATAAACCAAAATGATTATATTGCCTTATAGCTGTTTTACCAAATGGGACACATTTTCTTCTACACGGTGACACTTTAATTCAAGCAGTCCACGGTGTGCAACCCAGTTGTCTCACTGTACTGTATATTGGAGGATAACAATGTTGTACACATAATCTCACAGCAGATTCAGTCGTCTTAATATAGAGATCAGCATGAGGCATCAGTAACCGCAGGAGGAAGCCACTCACTACTATATCCTGTTTGTTGTGCCGCTGCCACCCCAGTTGCTCTTCATGCCGTAATAAACAAATAAAGTGGGAGAAATTAATCCCTCCGGAGCCGTTGTGGGCATTTCACGTCACCCGCCAACGCGCTCCCCAGCTGTTTCTGTGTGCATGTATGTGTATGTGTGTGATAGCACATAAATTTAGGGTTGTGTGTCTTTGCAATGGCCTGCGTGTGATACAAGGCCCATACTGAGAAGAGATAAGGACCTGTGTGTGACGAATGATAGAGCAGGGATACATTCACATTATCAATAATAACAAAAATGTGTACATAAGCTGAAAAAATAAGAAATCATGTAACATTAAGATGCAGGGAGCTCCTTGTTATTAACATTTAAACAACATTTACTTATTTATCACAATCACAAAAGATAACCGAAAAATTCCTATACCATTTCAAATGTATATATTTGTTCCCTCAGTGGAATCGACTGACTGACACAAGCCTATATATGTTATTAGCTTCAGTTTCCATATTGATTTACAGTTCAACAGCATGCTTAAACACAACAGCTACAAATCTAAGTCTTCTTCCGCAAGATAGCACAATTTGCTGCAAAAACATTGCACGATTTATTTTCATATACTTTGAATAAATAAAATGCTCACAAAATACAAATTAATCTCAGCCACTCAAAGCAAATTGGCTGAATAGGAAATGATTTCTTAAGGAGATATGTTTCAGCATGGCTGTTCGTCCAACGGTAAAACAGACCACAGAGAACATTTTCCTCCTCAGATCTTAACACACCCACACACAAAAGGCGTTTAGTATGTGTGGGTCAGGACAACAAAGGGGCTTATGGCTTGTTGTTTCCTAATTAAGAATGTAAAAGGGGATTAGGCTTCAAACGGCACAGTTTTAGTAATTTCCTTCTTCACCCAGCAGTTGAGGTGCGGGTTACTTCCAATGGCGGCATTGGCCCATTATCATTCGCTTGTGTTGTTTTTCTGAGGACAGTTGTGGACCTTCCTGTCCTCACTGTGTACATCTCTTTCACATCCCTTGTTTTGCAGCCCCCCTTCCTCCTTCCCCTGGTGTCCGAAGAAGCACAAAACGTATCACTGGAACCCACCCACCCAAACCCCCTCTTTCTGTTTCTCTGAAATAAGCAGTATTCTCTGGCCCTGTTTGATCCTTTGACTATGCAGGGGCTTCATGTCTGGCCAGTGTTTTTGGATCAGCAGGTAGTCGCAGGCAAGCTGTTAAAGGGGTCATCATTCTTCTCTCTCTCTTCTCCTCTCCGCTCTTCACACACAGATGGGGACCTGCTGAACTCTGCCAAAGGTCAGCGCTAAATTACATATTTTATGAATTCTTGCGTTAGTTCAGGCTTTTGAGGGGGGACACAGAATAATGAATCGCTGCGAGGAAAACAATTATCTGACATTTTCATTAATCACACTGGCGGTGTTATTTCACTGTTTCAGCTTAGATATCTGTTAAGACCTTTTAGATATGATTCTGTAAATGTCCAGCTTCTTAACTCTTATTTCATGCTCACCAGAAATGTAATGATATCCTTTTTTTTTCTTTCTGTAAATTCGGCCTTCCCTCCTCCCTGTAAAAGGGCCGTCTGAAATGTGTGATGTTTGGAGAGGAGACATTTTGGCTGGCGTCCAGCTCATTGTACACCAGTCTGGACTGGGCTACCAATGGCGGCTTTACTCGCTTTACAGCAGACAGATGACAACTGCCGGCACGCCATTCAACACCTCAGAAACAACATCTCCACACCATGTCTGATGCATTAGGAATGGAAATCAGTGTTTCAGTCGGTTTTACTGCCCATATCCTTTGTTGTAAAAGGATGGATTCGCCTGTGCCTGTTTTCATGCATGCCGAATTGGGTTTGAAGTTTCTTACATTTTTGTTTAATAGATGTTTTTTTTGCTATGTTTGCACAAACGTTGAGTTAGTTGATGTAATGTGTGTGCTTGGTGTGTTTGGATAATTCAGTTGCCATCAGACTGCAACATCTGCCATCAGGTGTCTTCTCACCGGGGATTCTGAATGGTAGTGGAGACGCGAGTATATCTGCTTTCACACTGCTGAACATGACATTTGAACGTGCATGTACACACAAAAAGGAAAAAAGAGAAATCTGTGTGTGCACACCCACACACACACACACACACACACACACACACACACACACACACACACACACACACGCACACGCACACGCACACACACCCTCAGACACTTCACAGAGGCTGTGTGAGAGCCAGGATGCAGAGCCTGAGGGCTGTTGTGTCTCTGATGTTTATATTGTTTACTCTGTTGTCCCAGTGCATGTAGGAGATTGTTGCGCACTTAGGCCTCACCCCAGCCTTGTATTATTTACTCTGACTGGTGTGGACAGCAGGTTACTGTCCAGGAGAGCTGAAAGGCCCGGCAAACAGGGGGGAAAAAAGGAGGCAAAGATCGAAGGAGACAGAAAGAGATCATTGACTATACCTTTCCCCCTATATTTGTTCACATACTGCTTCTCTCGCCTTTTCGGTTTGTCTTTGATCCCTTCTCCTCAAACCTCTGCCCCCATGGGTCACAAGCTGTCAGACAGCCAGAGGAGGGTGCCGCCTCTCTTCTTATCCTCTCTTCTCTCACTTTTTGCCATTTGGGATACGCACCGTTTTGCACCCGGGGAATCATTCGGGAACCCCAGGTAAGTGAACCGAAGCCACACAGATGTTAATCTCCCCTGAACCACCCCCCAGACACCCCTCCACTGCCTTCCTTTCTATTTCTTTGCCCCTCTTGCCCTAAGTCGTTGAAATCTCATTGAAGACAGCGAAGTGGAGGTTGAAGCCTCTTGATTAGGTTTCTTTTTTAATAGAGGAGGAGAGGGACGGGGTGGCTGATAGGGGGGAGGGTAGTATCTCGCGGCTGGGTGTAAGGGCCTCACTTTGGGCACGCAGGCAGGTGAGCTGGTCCTCACCTCACCCTGCTCTCCTCCCTCCTCTAACAATCCGGTTATCTGTGTCTATTACAGAAGGGTGGCTGACGCTCTGGATAAATCCTCACTCTTCCAGACATGTACTGGGGCCCTATCAGCTGGGGACAGGACCTTGAGCCCTGATGAGAAAACTGGTCCAGGGAAATTGAATTAGCTATTGTGTCTGGTACTTCATTGATTGCTATTAGAGTTGGCCCGGAGCTGGGTGAAGGCGAGAGGAGGAGAGTTAAGCCTGTCTGAGTGGACTGCACCAGTGGCTCACTAGAAGGAGAACTTAAACCATACCAGGTTCCAACACTTGACATGTCACTCTCAAACCATTAGTGGAAATAACAATTACAGACATATCAAAGGGCAACGTTTTAAATTGTCATTTCCTAAAAGGAGATTAGCAGGATAATTTTCACACTGCAATGAGTAATGTTGTGAGTCAGTCATGTTAGAAGGGGATAACAATGAGAGTCAAAAGTCTATAAATGTGACAGGTCTTTTGGCTGGGGATGATGGATGGAGTCTGTGATGCAGACACTTCCTGTTTCTCCCGGTGCAGAGCCGTGGATGAAAGAGCTGCGGTGTGTTTTCAAACTGAGGAAGAACAATAGGTCAGAGGAAGAAAGAGTTCCCCTGACCTGACCCCCCCTTCTGTTGAAGCTGGGCCTGATAGCTCTGACACCACTGATCTCTCTGGCTGACTCACACAAAGAAAGAGATACCTGTGGGCATTGTGTGCCGCTGTTGCGTAGGCACCTGCCTCGTTTAGGAAATTTGCTGCGATTGCTAATTATGCATTTAAAAAATAGAGATCAGAGAAATGCAGAACTCATGAATATGTAAAATCAAAAGACTTTCCCTCCTCTCTGAACCGAATGAAAGTAATGTTGCTTCTACATGGTTAAGTATATTTTGTAATATGTTGTACTAATATTTTGCCCAACTATACCAATAAAGAAGGGTATTGATAATCAGATCTTTCAACCGCAGCACGCCATGCTTTTTACAGACCCTCTTAGGTGTTTGTGACAGCCACCTGTGCGAGTGTGTGTTTGCCTTGTCTTCTACACCACCACATGTCGCTTCCTTCAGGGAACCAGCAGAGATGATGGATGATGGCTTCATTGTTTGCTTCACTGCTCTCCATGAATTCATGTTAGTTAAAGATTCCTTTTCTGTCTCAATCTAGGTTTTATTATCTAAGGTTTGGAAATCATTCCTGTCAGTTAAGTTTCTAAATGAAATGTTTTATTGAACAGATTTGTAACACCTACTATACCTCTAAATAAATGATTTGGATTATTTGTTTCAGTTTTAAGCTGATAAGCCCACTAGACACTGTTATAAATCCTTGCAGTCTTGCAGTATCGGCAACATCCACAGATAACTAAAGCAGGTTATGAACATTTAAAAATATGCAGACTGGAGGCCAAAACTGTTTTTCTGTATTGACAGCGAGACCATCAGTACAGTCTCTGCAAACAGATGACATGCAAATCTGTGAACATTCCTTGTTAGTAGCCTCTGATAAATGAAAAATGCAGGGCACACACAGGCATTTGTTCCATGGATGCACAGGATGACCCTTGTACTAATTTGCATTGGTTGCTTGCTCTAAATGTCTTAAATTGTAAAAGGAAAACATTCTTCTCTCTGCTATAAAATCTGAAAATATTATTAAAGCAAAGATCAATAACAAATATCTGTTGATGAGCTGCAGAATAATTTTGAATGTAGAAATACAGGCTGCGTAGCCTGACTTCACGCTACAAGTTCAGGAGTGGCTTTCCACCCTCCATAGGTGTGGGCCCACAAACATCCCACATGGTAGCTCACACTGTGATAGCCTCCAGCTCTTCATATGGGGTATTCTATGTGTGTGCACACGTCTGGTAGCGTGCGTGTATGTGTACACTATAGCAGCCTCACTCTCTTATTCAGGGATAGCTCTTTCATCCTCTGTAAGAGGGCCGCAGGGTCCTGCCCTCTGAGCCCCAGAGATGAAGTCTAGTGTTTATGTGTGTTAGATTTCCATCCCACAGAGCCGGCCCTCCCCTTCTACTCACATTAGAAGAGAGATGTGGACTACAGCTCGGCAGTAACATGTTTATTAGTTTCTACAAGTATTTAGGGTAAAAAGCAGCATGGTAGAATTATTGCTAAAATTGCTTTTATCGCAATTGTTATCGCATGATATTACAGTAAAGATTTTGTATTAGTTTGTCTCAAAAGAAACGGATAACATATGCCTGACATGAATGCATGTCATTTCTTAGGACAACAACACACAAACCATACAGTACAATCAGTTTGAAAGAAAAATAAAGTTATCATAATAAACTAACAGTAATACACACACTTTATCATCAAACCTTCATAAAACTGGACATACTCTTAAGAATGTAATGATAGACTTTGGCATGCAATTTGATACCCCTATTAAAAGGACTGTCAAATTAAAGTCTTTCCAAAAAACAATATGAATACAAAAAAAGTGAAAAAGAATGGGCATCAAAATAAAAAAACATGAAGGCGCACACTTGAACAGAAATGGACATTCATGCCTCATCAGATCTTTTCCCACTTCCAAACACGGGCATGTATTTGTGCACACTGTAACACGAGGACTATGCATAGTTGGTGGATATCCACACACACACACCCTGAGAGAGTGGCGGGTCATATTGGTAGCAGAGGCCGGAGCTGACCTCTAGTGTGTGTGTAGATTTATTCTAATCAGTACTGTGCTTCTGACAGGTTAACTGCTGCCCTCTGACCCGCGGAGCTCTCCGGGTGTCACCGTCCTTGTGTTCCCTGTCCACTTTTATCGGCAGCAAAAAGAAAATGTAAATTAAATGCAGCATAAAAATAGATGATGGGAGCTTGTTCCTCTCATCTTTTTATTCACCCCGTCTTATCTCTCCCTCCTTCCTCCGCTGCGTTCTTGCATGATCAAACTGTAATGGAGGAAGAATTGCTTGCCATTTTTTTTACCTTGCACTTGCGTTCTCTCTTTTCATCAACACATACACAGCTGGCATAATAAAAACAGTGGTGGGGTGGAGAGCAGGTAGTTTCCTGAAGCTTGACAGGTGATGATCGCCAGTTGAGCAGGGATTGCTACAAATAGATTATGATGTAAAAAGCTTTCATCCGTACATCACACAGGAGAATTATAGAAAAAAAAGCCTTCTTATGTCTCTTGTTTGTGTAACACTGGCCTTAGTGGTTGTAGAAGGCAGCGTTACATTTGTTGTTGTGCCTTTTTGTAGCAGTAGAGAGGGCAGTTGAATTAGATAGCATTGTTATGCCTCCATCAGAGCAATTTTCCAGCAATGCCTCTAAAAGCCCTCACACACTTCATCAGTATTATTGTAATTCTTTAGCTCTAGGTTATTTGGCAGCTGCTGTGCCCCACTGGCAAATCCCATTCGTGATGCCGTCCCTTTCACCGCGGCCAGAGATCCATTGATTTTTCTTTTCTCTCCTCTAGCCTCGCCCAATTCATTTCAGATTGCTCGATATGAAACATTTTAATTTCTGCTCGCACGTCCACTTTGACACCAGTCAGGGGTTTCCCCTTTTCTCCCTCTTTGTGCAACATCTCTTTATTCCAACTCTTTAATCAGTCATGAGTTCAGAGTGAATTGATTTGTATCTTTATTTTCAGTTTCCTATTTTTTGGCAATTCTATTGATTTAAATAAGCACAAGCAGAGAAGGCTATAATGTGGACACACATACCAGTTTCATTGACTTAATAAAATCAAATAAATTGAGTGTACAGATTTTACAGCTGCATTTTTTTAGCGTTGCATGTGTTAAATGTGTTCATATGTGCAGGTGTGTTATCAGCAGTATTCCCTCTATGATTGGGCTTGGATGTGCCATTATAGAAGCTATGTGCAGTCTGATGGAACCTATTGATGTTTGAGTACACAGGCCCTACTTAATTAGTCCATCACACCCACTGCTTTGGTCTCTATAGGATCCCCGTAAGTGGTGCTCCTTTGCATATGCCATGCAATTTCATAGACAGGCTTCTTTCTTTTCTTTTCAAATGATGGGAAGAGAAACAAACATTGCATACGTCACAGGGGATAGGACTGTCTGGTTCAGTCGTCGTAGCCGTCTGTCTGACTGACTGTCTTCCTCTCCACACAATACGCCTGAAGGTTTTGTCACGTGTGTGTCTGACTAAATCTGTGCCACTCTCCGTTTTGCACACTAATCTGGGAGCCTTGAACTCGGCATGGCAGACATTTCGGACTGTGTCATTGATTTGGAATCGAGCTCTGCACTCCTTGTCCTTCACTTAGGGTTCAAATCAATGATGCCCGCTTCTGACCATGCATTAAAATCTGCACCTCCCCACACCCCTCCACCCTTCCTCCCCAGGACTTTGACTTGTGCTTTTAATCTGCTCTGTGGCCCGTGTTTCTCCTTCACCGCTGGACTTGGAAATGTGCCATCCATGAATATTCAGATAAGGTGGTTGCTATAATATTAAACATTCACTCTGCGCAAACAGGTGAAGGAGATGCAAGTAGGGAGCAAAATAGCTCTCCTTTTTTGTTTCCCATTGATTTACTTTCTGACTGGAACACACGAGCAGTGACTGCAACCTTCTGCTGTGTGTGTGTGTGCGCGTTTGTTTGCGTGTAGTTGAGTTGCTAGTTCATATGGGCATTAAACTATATACTTGTATGGTATTTGAAGCCATGTGTTTTTCTCTTCTTTTCACTATCTGTAAAGCGACTTTGAGCACCTGTAAAAGCGCTAACAAAATAAATCTATTATTATCATTATTATTATGTGAAGTGTCACCATACCTGTCCCCTGCAGGTTGACCTTTGACCCCCTGCATTCCTGTACAAGGCATGGGCTTTTGCTTGGTTACCGCCTGGAGATTGGCTGGCTCCAGAACGCCATCTATTTTCCAATAGCATCCATCACTCAGGAGTTGACTTGCCCTGAAAAATGTAGAGTTAACTTGGGATGGGAAGCAGACATATCTGAACATAGTTACTGAGTTTAGATTCTCTTGTTTGAGGAGGTTACAAGTGACTGGCCGCGGAGGTTTGAGTCAAAACCTGCAAACTCTCTCTCTCGCTTTTCTGTCCATTTTCCAGTGAAATATTAAAGACCAAAAGACAATCCTTAGAAAAGATGAAGAAAAGTGACTGAAAAAGTAATCAACTTCTTCTTCTGCAAACAGACATGTTTACACTGTCCCCTTGAACTACCAGAATCCTGTAAAGCACATCGTAAGAGACACACAGTTGTCTTTGAAAAGGAAGCTATTATTTACAACACACAAGCAACCCAGCACACAGAAAGAAGGTGACAATAGGTGGGAAGAAGTGAAGACCAGAGAAATAGAGCAGTTAGACGGCCAGGTGGATGGGGACGAAGCAGGAGGAACAAATGAAGGGGGCATTTCATACTACGCGGCTCCCCCGTGGTGCCCGGCTGAATGGACCCAGCACAGATGTCAAAGGAGAAGCCTCTCAGCTACATTGTACACCTATCTGTCACCGCACCACCCTGACAATAGGATATCCCCTGTTGGCAACTAAGTAAATATTGTGGATGGTTGAGGGTTAGAGAGGTTAGAGGTGTACGCTGGACCGGTAAGATTTAAGTGAAAATCAATGATGGTGTGCTGTTGAGGACACAGTGCTGCATGTGTGTTTGCAGAACTGTGTGTTCACCTGTTGTGTTTGCAGTAATGGCAGGCTATCATAATCACAGGACACTTAAAGGTCAGTGTGTTTGGGTCTAAGTGACCACTCTCTCTTCCTCTATAAAGTCTTTAGGAAAATACACACACACTAACAATTGCATCTTGATTGCATTCATAAGAAGCTGTTTCTTGTCTTGTCTTTTTTATTTTTTTTTATTTTGACGTAGCATATAAAAAAAAAAAAAAGAAGAAGAAAATGAAGTGCTTATTTAGTTTTTAATTATAGTTCCTTTTATATTTAAACCTCAGTATACAGTAACATAAAACATAAACATTTAAAGTCACCTCTACCTTTTTATTTGGGCTCTCTAACCGAGAAAACAAAATCTAAATTAATCAAAAATCCAGAAAACCCATTTTCTGAGGCGTACCTCTTTGCTTCTATCGTCAACCAAGCAGAACAGCTATCACTCACTCACTCAGTAATGAGACCGCGAGTAGGGCATATGGGCCTTTGGGCAAACACACACACACACACACACACACACACACACACACACACACACACACACACACACACACACACACACACACACACACACACACAAACACACACACACCTCCGAAAGTTGGGTTGGATGGGGTTAATAAACACAACTCAAATGTTGGGTTAGGACTGGAACACAGGCCTGCAATCGAGCTTTTTGGGTTTCACCGCCATCCTAAATCTAATTCCATGTTCTAGAAGAGGAGTAGTTAACCGTTACTGCTGCAATCCTATGTTCATGTCATCTAAGAGAAATCCAAGCGTATTATTAGGCCTCGGTAGGTTTGGGTGAGGCCGAGGGGAGACTGTGGGTGGGATAGGCAGGTTGGTTTCAGGGGGACTTTCTAATAGGCATTCAGTTGGTGAGAGCTCCCTCCTTCAACACACACACTCACACACACCATTTCTACACTGTTATTGCTCTTTCTCCTTCTTTCTCTCTCACTCATTTGGTGATCTCATGGAGCGAGCCTTTTCCATGGAGGACAATAGCAGTGGAAATTGATTATGATTATAAGGATAGGTAGAGGGTTGGCGGCGCACCTACACTGTGCAGCATTCATGGCAAAGTCCCCCCCCCCAGGAGGCTCGCTGTCCTTTCTGCCTAAACTGTAGGCTTGGTGATTTTCTTTATGCCATTTTTCTGTACATACTACTGTGCCAGAGTGCACTACACCTTACACTGTATATGCTGCTCTATTCAGAGCCCTCAATAAGCCTCTGATATGCAACCAAGCATCTTTGAAATCTCCTCTGGCTTTTTTCTCTTATGAAGGAACTCAAGTGTGAAGGTTTGATATGGTCAAACAATCAGCATTAATTTGATAGAATCACAAAAGCAATACCTTTTTGTTTTCACTGTCTCCCCCATCAAATAATTAGTTGCACATTTGAGATATTTGATAGCAGTTTTCCCATTAATAATTCATGCTCACTAAATTCATAAAACATCATCTATTCCCCAGCAAGTAACATTTGATATTACATCTAAGGCCCAGAGCAGAGAAGTTTGCCAGAATCCCATCAAATGAGATTCTAAAAATACTGACTAGCCCTTTAAGAACGACTGGAGGAGGAGAGAGAAGTCCCCTGCTATCTATTTTCTTTGGCACCACCGCTCTTTTCTGAACGTCTTCCATTTGATTCCCTGCTTCTTCTCTCTCTTTTCCCCCTTCCCTCTCCCTCTCTTCCAGCCCCTTCTCATGATGTCAATTTAATTCAATCTAAAGGATTTACAGCAGTATCTTTTAACGTCTCTTGGAAAGGCACTTGTAACACATCAAATTTACTCTCACCTTTCTGCTGGGATTTTAAGGGGGGAAATAAAGATCAATTATTCGCCAAATCTGAAGTTTCATTAAAATCACTTCTCTCTCTCTCTCTCTCTCTCTCTCTGTGTCCTTGCGTCGTTTCAAGTGGGCCATCTGTCTAAACATCTCTCAGGGTTCTTTTCCCTTTTTTTCTGATCATTTCCTCGCCTTATTCATGAACCCTAGGAGTCCAGCTTTGTAGTAGCGTTGGAGCGGCGCAGCCTTCCCCCACTGAATACAGCTCTGGGCCTCCGCCTGCACCAAACTCCCCCTCTCTACCCTGTTACCTCTCCCCCAACTCTCCCAAATAGCCTTCCTCCCCTTTACCTCCTCCCTACAAGGACCTACAGAATCTCTGAACTTGCTACACAGAAATGACCCGCCTTATTGAGATCGGTTATCCTCACCCTCTGTCTCTCCCTCTCTTCCCCTCTCCAACCCATTCACTGTTTGAGACCCCCCGCCTCGTCCACGGCCTTCCCTCCTTCCCTGCCTCTCTTCCTTATTGCAGATTTGTATGCAGGCTGTGACCTGGGTGGCTACAAAGCACCGCACATTATTCTTGATCATTCCTCTGCCCCCCGCCAAGCCAGTTATGAGGAAAGATCCCTTAATGATGCTCTGACTATTAACAGTGTTTTATGTCCAAATGTCTCCCTCGTCCTGCTAACCAACCGGTCAAATATAGATACAAGAAACCGGGGAATCTGCTGTGACAAGATTTTGGTAAAATATACATAAGCCTGTTTGATTATGGCAATAACTGCCAAATAAAGGGACACTCAGATGACAGCGGGTTGTATGACTAAAGGGACATTTGACCTAGTCTGGTTTTCATGGAGGCTTAACATGGTGCACTTTTGGTTAGTTAGTGATTTAATTGTTACTTTATGGGCATGCAGTGACTGCATACATAACCTAATCTCTCCAAATGACTTTGTAATTTACAAAACTAACACTCCTTCATGTTTGACTTTAGCTCTTACAACATGTATTTGTACTTGCATAATATTTGTATTTTGGAAAGTGAAAATGTGTTTTCTTTTATTGAAATGCATAAACAATATTAAAAAAAAACAACAACTTCATAAATGAAAAGTCAATCGGAGTATGTGTGTTGTGTTTGGTTCGAGATTAGTTTTGATCGTTGGCTGTTGTCACTGTGCCAGTATTGTGTCTGCAGCCGGTCCATCCAGGCCCCCGCATCTCCCATCCGTCCCAGGCTCATCCCTCTGTCTGTGGGAAGACAAGTCACAGCGCCAGCCTGGCTCAGAGCCAGTGTGGAAGCTCTGGTTAAGTCCCTCTGCCAAGTCTGGATTACACCGAGATGTTAATCATTGGAGAGAATATTAAAAACACTATCATATACTTTCAGTTTCCAAACTCCTTCAGAGATATAGTGGCATATCTGCCACCTGCGAGCACGATCGTTGACTTTTATGGAGCTATAGTTAAACATGTAAAAAGATTTGTCTGCTTGTCAGTTTGTAGCGTTGTTTTGGGTGGAGTTCCTTAAGGAGGCATGCCCTTTAAATTCTTGTCCCTATTATTGCTTCATTGTTGCAGCTTATTGTGTCATAAGTAATTCTAGCTGACTTCAAAGGAGGTTGGGGCGCAACTGTTGGGTTGTGGGAAGCACTTTGAATGTCGAACGCAAACGACCTCTCTCAGATGGGAACGTTACAGCGTCTCCTGTGAACTTAGTTTGTTTCCCTTTTTGTCTTCCTTCAGATTGATATGTGACCTAAATTTGGCAAATAAAAACGTACAAAGCAGGAACCCGATGCCAAACCTGACCTCCCTATTGTGCATTATCTGTGTGTGCGTGTGTGTCTGTATGCAAGGAGGTGTGTGTGTTTGTGAACAAGGTTCACATTTAATGGGTTTTCTAGAGGTGAGTGGGATCTACCAAGCACAAAAATGGATCATATTTCGGGTTTCTGTGTTTTTTCCTAATAAACCAAAGCAATATATCAGAATTATGCATAATCACGGCTTTTCAATATTGGCTAAGTTGATTTGTGTGAGATGTGTGTAGGAGACAAGAGGCCTGTAACCAATTCACTTAGGGAGTACGTATGCATTTGGGCCCCTATAGAGAAGCAGACAAACACTCAAATTAAAATGATGAATTGTGCTGATCTTAATCTATCTCTTCTGACTTTGACTAAATATCTTAGAAAACCTGTCGACCACTCAAATCCTCAACCAGTTTCTCCGATCTTGTTGAGTTGCGGGATATTGGTGCCCATATCTGTCTACCTTATGTTGAAAGAAGAGAAAGACTGACAAAGCTGTCACTAAGTTTCTACTGATGTGTGAAATTATGACAAAGAGAGTGAGAATTTTGACTATGAGAGATAGAAAGACAGAAACAGAGAAGGAGAGACTCTGAGAAAAAAGTGCACGAGCATGGAGAATTAAGGCATTGTTTAGCAGAGCCGCCGGTAATCAGCAGGAGTTGGATATGCAGAGATTGTTGGCGGGCAGGAGATCGGGGTCTATGCTATCACTGTCTACCCCACTGGAGAGATCTCCGCAGGGGAAAGAGTGCCCTCTGGCCCCCTACACTCCCGACACATCTATCCCTCACATATTCTCACTATTGGCCTGTCCATCTTCCTCTGACTCTGCCTCCACTCCAACTCATGTCTTACTTCAAGTCACAGACAATATTGATAAGAACAAAAAGGTCTGATGGTGGTAAGAATATTAAAGTAAGCAGCAGTCACAGTAGATCTTTAATAGTGCACGTTTGCATGTTTCTGTCAAATGTACAGTTTGTTGGGAATATTTTTCTATTCAGTTGTGAAAGTGTCTCACGGCTCACAGTAACTGAAAGAAGTTACACCTGCACTCTTGCAGCTGTCAAAACGTCCTGCTGATGCTCAAATAAGGAGCACACACACACTTACACAGTGTTGCTCCAACAGAAGGAATTTCTTGGTACACATGTTTGCATGAAATTCCTTCCACACTGTCACACTTTTTTTGTGCAAATTTAGCACATACACACCTTTGGCTTTGGCACTATTGTGTGCGCACACAGATTTAGCACATCTGTACGTTTTTAGGAGTGCGACAAATAATTCTCAAGCGCCTCTCTTTAATTACAGTGTTAACATCTCCTTAAACAAAAGCTTCACAGTTTTATCACATGGCTTAAATCTGTGTGCGTAATTTAACCCTTTTGGATATGGTACTAAGAAGCTTTCACGGTTTGATGTTTTTGTTGTTTTGTGTTTTCGAAGCAAGAAAGTTTCAGTTCGACAACCATGTGTCTGTTCTTAGTCTTAATGAACTCATCAGTCAACAACAGTCAATGACAGCAGTTCCCCGCGTTATCAGTATTCACGCGGGAAATCGTCAGCTTTCTAATTAAGTGGATCAGAATTAATCAAGCAGCCGTTCACCGTGGCTGTGTGTCAGAGGAGGAAGCAGTTATCACCAGAAGAACACACACACACACACACACACACACACACACACACACACACACACACACACACACACACACACACACACACACATAATTAAAGCACATACAGATATTCAACCTTGCAAATGCATCTCTTTTATACAACTCATTATAAAATTAATTAACTAAGTTAATTAATAAAAGGGATCTTAATACATTTTGTTTTCTTAAGTACATCCCAGGTTTTCTTGATGGAGTTCTTTATTACAATATCTTGGATTAACCTTCTTTGTCACTCCTTTGCACCGATGGAAATCTAACTTTGTCTGCATCTGAAACGGTTTGGCATTTAAACTCTCTTCTTGTTGATTTTTGGATTTCGCTAACCTTTTGGAGGCGAGTCTGTGCTTCTTTGGTATTTGAACACGTGTTTGGGTACCTTGTATTCTTTGTGAGAGACACTTTGAATCAGTGTGTGTTCGTGTGGATGTGCTCACATGTATACGTCTACCTAAAGTATGTAAGCATGTGCTTTTGGGGGGAAAAAGCAGAAGGAAAGACAGGAGTGTATATGTGTGTGCATGTGTGTGTTTGTGCTTTAGTGTTGTTGTTGCCCTCTTCATCTTGAGCCACAGATTCAGCTGGGTGCCCTCCCCCAGCTGACCTTTTAATGTAAACTACTTGTTTTAAGATGCCATGTTGCATCAGAGCAGAGAGGCTGCTGGGATGCGACTCTAGTGTTGCAGGGAATGAGGGAGACAATTCAGAGGTGGGGAGGATTCGTCGAAGTGACCTCTCGAACCTATGACCTTTTAATGAAGCTTTAATAACTGACATCCACATTCACTTTGTTTTGTTTTGAACTTAACCCTCATTGAACCCCGAGTTGATGTTCTTCCCCTCTCGCCCGCCCTTTCACTCCTCTCATCTCCTCTCATCTCATTGCTTTCTTTTCTATCTTCTCTGGCAACATGTTATCGAGAGATTTGTTTAGTCCAAGGTCTGGTTTCACCTGCCATTGAGAAGCCAACGGTGGCGACCTATTTCTTCAGGTTATTAAATCATAATATTTAATTAAACAAAATAGATGAATAAACATATACTCTCTGTTTATCCATCTCATGATATATTGTCTCAAGGTAGACCTGGCCAACATGGCAGCGTAGCACCACGTGATTGAATAGATTGTCATTATGTGTGAGTGCATATGTGTTTGCCCTAACCTAGAGAGATTATATAGAAGTTTAGTTTAATCCCTTTAGTCATATTCTGATATTATAGAGGTGAGCTGGGGCTGAAGGATTTAGTAGGAATAAAGTGAGTATATCTCAATCTGATTTAATTCAACGGTAATTATACCATTTCTTTTCACAATCTTCATTATGCACACACATGCTTTTGGAGCTAGCTATGAAAAGACAGTTAGCTACGAGACATGATGGTTATCATGCAGATTTGTTTGAATTCTCTAAAAAAAAAGGGCGCGAGAGGCAAGTAATGCACTTATGCAATATTTCACTCCAGCAACTTTTTTAAAACAATTACGCTGCGCCCATCCAGACTGATATAAAATAAGTAGTAAATATATTGTTTTATCTTTTATTTGTAAGAAATATATTTGTCCTAAAGTGATATGATACAGAGATACATGTCTGTGCCTCATACAATCACAACAGCAAGTGTTGCTCTTGATTTCAGTTGATCTTAGGTTTGTTGATTCTATTTCCTTAAGCTCCAGTAGTTACTGTAATAGATTGAGCAGAAAAAAACAGTTATGAAACCCTCCATTTCCCCTTTGACCAATCCTGTTCTCTCCACTGTCCCATAGTGCACTCTGGCTATGAGCTGTCTACTTAGCCTGTGGCTGTCTGGCACACTGACCCCCTTAACAGACCGCATTGTGTGTGTGTGTGTGTGTGTGTGTGTGTGTGTGTGTGTGTGTGTGTGTGTGTGTGTGTGTGTGTGTGTGTGTGTGTGTGTGTGTGTGTGTGTGTGTGTGTGTGTGTGTGTGTGTGTGTGTGTGTGTGTGTGTGAGAGTTTGTTTGTTTATGAGTGTGAGTGTGCCACCCCTCCTCTACCCTAACATCAACTCATGTCCTGGCTGTTATAAATAATTCATTGGCCATTTGAGGCCCCTGGAGCAGAAGAGCACTTGTGCGAACCTTTAGTGATGGCCTTTAGTCACTCCTTACAAACACCCACTTAAACAGTTCTCACACACAAGAATACACTCCTCAAACTATACCAAAGCACCCACTTAAACTGTCACAGCAAATCAATGGGACACCCAAACTCAACATTATCCTCTTTTTCCAAAGCTGAGAGTTTTCCCCCCCATCTGACAATACTGGCAACAAATAGATATTCCCTTTTCCAGCCTTCTATCACATACCTTGGTATCTGTATCCAGAAACTCAAGCTAGTCAGTGTTGATGCCCTGAAGAAGGAGGAGGGTGATGTGGTGGGGTGGGTGGAAACACCTGTTTTTTTTGTTAAGCTCCAATCTGCTGTCTGCCTCTGGTTCGTGTATTTGATGTGGCTTGCGGGTGAAAGAATGGGGAACTGGCTAGAGAGCTAATCGAGAGAGGTGAGGGAGACATGGCGTGAGCGAGACAGGGAGGAAGAGACGGAGGATGAGGCGTTGGGAGGTCAGAGGAGCATCTCGACTCCCTTGGAGAGGAAGAGAAGTGTCCAGAAGCACCTGCCTCATTACCGTCCGCCCCCCTTCCGTCTGACGTAACCCCGCTAACCCTGAAGAATATACATTAGCCATGGGCCATACCTATGGGCCATGCAAACACATTTGTACAAGTTTTTGTCGATTAACTAATTCAGAAGTGAGCTTCATTATTTCACTGCCCTTAATTGAGATAACAATGCAAATTCCCTTCATTAACTGTGACATGGACAATTTCTCCCGGGCTCCGCAGGGACACCATTATATTCAGAGCCCATGGAGCAGGTTGCAAGGTGTCATCAGATATTCAAATGGCATGCTTGTTTAATTGCAGTAAATGTAGCATGTCCGGACAGGTTGGCGGAGGACATTTGGAGTGCGTGCCTGGCAGTTTTTGTGTCGGTATGTAGGTGTGTGTGTGTGTGTGTTTTATAATAGAGGCATTTGGGTGGTGGTAAAGGTAGGAGTCAGCTCAAGGTGTGAGTTTGAGTGTGTGTGTGTATTTGTGAGTGTGCAGGGCCAATGGGCCCCCCCAGGCAGCTGTTTGCAGGCCCCTGTGCGATCCCGAGGGGCTCCTGAGGGAGTGTGTTGTTGGACTCTTGTCTTTTATGGCAGCAGCAGTAAACATGACAGGCTGTTTGGAGACCATCTGTTTCCAATGGCTGCCGCATGGTAACAGGGAGCTCAACCTGAGATCTGCTTGGTGTCTGTCTCAGAGGTAACAGTCCTGTCTCCACGCTCCTACAGGGGGATTCTGACGGGGAGAGAGACGGGAGGCAGATGAGAGAGAGCGAGAGAAAGAGGGAGTCCAATGAGTTGAACTTGACATCTGCATGTGCTACCTAGCATCAAACAGCACCCTGAGGACCTGCAGGTACACCCTCATCACCATGCACAGTCACACACACACACACACACACACACACACACACACACACACACACACACACACACACACACACACACACACACACACACACACACACATGACAAAATACACTCTTCGACACACAGTGCAGACACACGAACACCTCGGGCCATTAAGCTTAAGCAGTATTAAGAGAGGCGGTCCCAGAGCGTGACAGATTGAGTCAAGTTCTTCTAACACTCTCTGGCTGCCGACACGTCGCTATGTCAAAAGCCTATTTCCCTCAACACCTACTCTTGCCAAATTGAGATGAAGAGGAGAAGAGAAGAAGAGACGGCCACACTCCTCTTAACACATAAGTCATTAATATGTCTCTGATGCACTCATTTGTTCACCTCACTCATTAATTTGAGTCCTTTCTCGCTTAAGCGCCATTCAAATCAAAACAGACTGGAGAGCTTTGAGGTGTGACTCGGACTGATTCGCAGGTTTTGTTACCTCTGAGAACATCTTGTTGGCATTACAGTGTCACAGAGGCATTTATTTTTCTTGTTGTCCTTTGTTGAATTCAGAGTTTAGAAAAAACACCAGTCACCCAAGTGCACCTAATGGTAGCTATTTTTGATTTAATGAATCAGGCGGTGTTTATCTGTCGAGACACGTTTGGCTTTCTTCCTACGGTGGCCTAATTATTCTTTTAAAGTCATTTACTTTCCCATCATTACCCCCCTTAAACACTCCTATCCTGAAAGGCCTTGAACCCCTCTCTGTCTCTCTTTCTGCCTTGTCATTTTATTCTGCATGAACGTACTCACCCATTAAAGAGCCGCTGCGGTCCGCCACTCATTATTGCTCAGTACATTTACATTGAATAGATCATTGGGACCCAACTAAGTGGAACTAATGTGGGACAGAATAGTAGAGGGTTTGGATTCAGTGTTACACAAACCCTCTGCCCTGTAGTAAGGAATCTCTGATTGCTGTTAAGTAGGGAGAGTGCATTAGATCTGAGGCATGTCTTAAATACAGTGGTGTAAAGTAACTAAGTACATTTACTCAAGTACTTAAGTACAATTTTGAGGTACGTTTACTTAACATGAGTATTTCTATTTTCTGCAAATTAAGTAATATTTTCATTGAAGGACTTTTTCTTGTAACAGAGTATTCCTACACTCTGGTGTCTAATCTTTTTTTTTTTTTTAATCTTTTCTTAGTTTTAATGGCCCCGGACTGGTTAATTCAAATTGTGTAAGGATAAAAGAAAACCTAATCCCTTAAAACAGTAAAGGACATACAGTATATCTTTATAGGTTCTTTGTTTTTTTTCTTTCCGTTGAATCGTTGCCCTGCATACAGTATTGGTCTTGTGATTATGCAGAGACAAGGATGCAGAAGGCTAGGCCATATGGTAGATGTCTCATCGGCTGCCTGACGAAGGGAAGACTTGGGACTGGGCCGCAGGGTCACTCTTTGACACCAACTACCGTGCACCTTAAAGAGACAGCAATTAAATACACACAGCCAGTCAATGATGGTCTGCAAACTGTATGATAGGACTGTATGATTTCAGTGTTTGGTCCGTTGTATTGAGAAACATCTGTTATGTTTATGGAAATACAGCCACAGCATTTTCATGCTGACAATAAAGTCTATCTTCCTACACAACACGTGTAAGGTCTCTAGTTGAAGTAAATAGGCAGAAATGCTGTATCTTGTTTCTACTTCGTAGGCTTGTCTGTGGGTGCAGGCATGGAGGAGATGAGAGTTGATACTTACACCTCTGGCTTAACATGGTGGGTGGGAGCACAGCAGCTGCTTGACTTTTATTAAGACAGTATATTTGTGAGTGTGTGTGCACACTCTTATCAACCTGTGTCGTTGTTCATCTCACTTTAAAACTCTGTGCGCTGTGTTGAGGCAGACCAATTTACTGTTCTATCAATTAACCATTTATTTTGCTCCATGTTACACGACAGAGTGATTTTCTGTAGTTGGTTAGTTGGTCATTTAGCTGAACATGAGCGAGAGCAAGAAAGAGAAGGAGGAGGAAGTACTGGAAGAAAAGAGTGAGTACCCTGTCTATGTGAATCCGCTTCAACTGGATTTAGCTGTATGAAGTGGGATAGATCAAATATTGAGCAAGTGAAGGAAGGGCATCACCACATCAAAGGCATGGATTGAGAGGCACGGGGAGAGATTAAAGGCAGCCTTGAAAAAGTGGGTGAAGGAGACCAAACTGTGGTGGTTGTAGCCACGTTGGATGGGCCAGTCGATAGCTGACCCACTGCACTGCTCCTCCAGGTTGCTGCTATCTGAGAACATCGCTCCTTTTTCCCTGCCAGATCTTACGGACTCACACAATGACCTTGAAGAGTAAAAGGTCATGAGAGTACAGGGAAACAGAAAGGGAAGACTTTAAGCGCTGACATTATTCAAAGGAATGAACACCTTCGAAATTCGAAATTGGAAGAAGTTCTCGGAGAGCCTCCACCAAGCTTTCTTTCATCTTCTTCCCTCAGTGTCCTCCAACCTCAACCCAATTATGTAAAGGTAAGGATATTAATACCATGCAATGTTGCAGACCTTTCAAGAAAGCCAAATCATTGAAGGAGCAATAAAGGACGCAAAAGTAAGTAAACAGAGTGAGTGGAGACCTAAACCCCTGCTGATTCTGGCCCAATCTGCCGGCCCTGTTCTCGCCCAGCTTGTGTGCCTGCATGCCCGCCTGAGCTTGGCTAGGTTTGAAAAGTCAGGCTTGTGGGTGGATGCTACTCATAAATATGTATTTGGCTTAAGCTGTGTAGTCCCACTGCTCTCTGCACTGCCTTGCTCACCCAAACCTTATGCTCCTCTCACTCGTCAGTCCTTCATAAGTTAGGCGTGCAAATTCCTGGGGCATATTCATGTAAAGCTGAGCCAAATAATGATTGATGCAAGATTATTCTTTTACAGGTTATCACTACAAACAGAGGGGTTTAACACTAGGCTGGCTGAAGGAGGATTCAGTAGTGAAGAGATGAAATCAAGGTAATCTATCTATCTATCTATCTATCTATCTATCTATCTATCTATCTATCTATCTATCTATCTATCTATCTATCTATCTATCTATCTATCTATCTATCTATCTATCTATCCATCTATCTATCTATCCATCTATCTATCTATCCATCTATCCATCTATCTATCCATCCATCTATCTATCTATCTATCCATATATCCATCTATCCATCTATCCAACTATCTATCCATCTATCTATCTATCTATCTATCTATCTATCTATCTATCTATCTATTATCTCTATCTATCTATCTATCTATCTATCTATCTATCTATCCATCTATCCATCTATCTATCTATCCATCTATCTATCTATCTATCTATCTATCTATCTATCTATCTATCCATCTATCTATCTATCTATCTATCTATCTATCTATCTATCTCTATCTATCTATCTATCTATCTATCTATCTATCTATCTATCTATCTATCTATCTATCTATCCATCTATCTATATATATATATCTATCTATCTATCTCTCTCTCTATCTATCTATCTATCTATCGATCTGTGTAAGTCTTCACTGATGGCTTCATTAGCAATAGATTGATTCATTTCTAAATCTTCCTAGCAAGGGATCCTTAAAACCAAACATATTGGGATAAATCCTTTGATATAACAAAAATCATTCCCTAAGAAGATTTGGCTTTCACCTCAACATTTTGAGTTAGGCTGCAGCTAGTGTTATTCTGAGGGTGCACTCTTTCTGTATGCGCTTCAAGTCAAAAGGCACAGAAGCTAAGACCTAAGATCTCTGCATGTACAATCTGCTGAGAATCTGTCATGTGACGATCCCTTTTTATCTACACAGTTGGTGTGTGTGTGTGTGTGTGTGTGTGTGTGTGTGTGTGTGTGTGTGTGTGTGTGTGTGTGTGTGTGTGTGTGTGTGTGAATGTGAGTAAGCGTTTGTGCGTGTATGTGTGTTTCTGTGCTTGTGTGTATGTGGTAGCCTCATATAAGCATTGAATCAGTATTTCTCTCCCACTCCTTCATCTTTGTGTTTCCAAGGGCGCCCGTTTGCAGTCAGCTTAGTGAAGACGTGCATATCCGTCTTCTGCAGTTAAAAGACATGTCAGACCTCGCAATAATTGATTTTCTTTTTGATTTTACAATTGTATTTGAAGCACTGTCTTACATTAATCAGATGCTCATTATTGTCAAGCCTTTTACTGCTCCTTCCTTCCTTGCCTTTATTTATGCTTGTGACACTTCCTGCCCTTTTTATACTTCGGATAACACTATTATTAGGCTCAGACCGAGCAAGTGCTTATGTTCTCTGACAATTCTCAGAAATCATTAAGATTCCCCGACAAACAAGACTTAATGCCTGCCTGCAAAAACAGAGCTTTAGGCCTTGATCAAATAGGAAGCTTTGCTGTTGTGATTCTTAGAAACACAGTGCATTGTTAGGAAGGAAGTGTTCAAAGGGAACCACAATGGTTGCTGTTTCTATCCAGCTATATATATTAAGAATAAGATATCATCTATAAAATAATAGCATGATAACAGAACATGGATTGAACTTTTTGTTATTATGTAAAAGGGTGAGAATCCCATCACTCGGATATGTTGTTTACCTCCCTCCAAGGATTCATTGTGTGATACTAAAGTACCTCTGCTAATGCAAACTATAAGATCACAAACTCTGTAGTTTAGGGAATCTTCAATAAGTTATTTGGCTTTTATTGTTGTTATTTTTCTTGTTACTTGCGGTACGCATCACCCATTAAGAGTTCATCAATTCAAAGTAATCTTTTTGTGTGTTTGCACATGTGCTTGTTTCAAAGGCCGACAGCTTCAGACTTCTCATGACAGAGAGACTTGGAACTATGCTGTCATTGTTCTTTCTTTTTTGTCTTGCTGCAAGTCACCCATTTCCCACTTTTGAAACAAATGAATCATAATGTTCTGCCTCTTTATTAAATGTGGAATGATTCTCAAGCTGGGTCAGATTATTAATTATAAATAGGGTTGTCAACTATCTGTCAAAGCACAACAAAAACATCATGAAACATTTTGCTTTGAATGTGTGATGACGGGGGCTTGTCAGATTAGAAGTAAGCGTAGTGTGTCTCTTATCTGAATTGTTCTGGAGAGGATATGAGAATGACAGTCTCCCGGCCGCGGGCCAAACCAAACCTTTCAATCTTTGCTCTGCAGGGACTGACCACTCAGCTCTGCCAGCAAAGTACTGTACACCGAATGCTGCAGTAACCTTGACAAGAGCTGACCTCCGCACAATCATAATCCCTATTTTCTGATGTATTGGTGCTCTTTTCTTTTGATGATTTGAGCCTGCAGAGTGAACAACTAATCAAACTTTATGAAGCTACAACAGTAATACTCACTATGGATTCCCATCCCAAACCTAGCTCCTGCCCTAATCTTCTATTCTGATTTGTAATCATATAACCTCTATCTATATCCCAGGCTATTCCCCACTCCAGATCTCTACAGGAAATCGCCATTCCCTCTGCTGTCCTCGCCCCAAGGCCCATCCTCTCCGCGCCCAGCCCAGTTTAAACTCCTGCCCACAGTAGCCTGTCCACCCTGTGCCCTGGCTGTCAGCTTTCCAGGCAGGCTGCGTTGACAAGGGGAGGCCACTAGGGCTGTCTGTCATGGGGTTATTCTCGGGGCGGAGACGGTTCAGCTGATTCGCTGACACCGGCTGGTGTGTGCGGGGGCTGGAAGGGCGGGCATTTGGCGGGGATTTACAACGTGTGTGAGTGTGTAGGTGTGTGCATTTGGCGGGGAGCTACCAGGGGTTAGCCTTGCCAGATGACAGGTATGAGGGGGGCGGGGAGAGAGACTCGGGAGGCAAAAATAAAGAAACTCAGGGTCTGCTTCATCATCACACCTACACACAACACGTAGACATGCTCACACATACAGAGCCAGTTGAAGGACAATGAATAAGGTGTTAGACCTCAGCAAACAGCTGGGAATAAATCCCCCCAAGAGAGTTCTGTTTTAATCAAAGAGCAACGAGTAAAAAACGGACAAAATGCAAAACCTTTTAAAGTTTTTCTTTTCTAAGGGTTCTGTATACCTCCTACAGCCCGAGCACTATATTCTGGAAGTTTATAATTGTTTTAAGGATTTTTGCAGGTTTGTTAATTGCGTTTTGTTAATTTTTTGGTTTAGCCATTATGGCTGATGGGTCAGGCCACAAACATGTCAAATCCTAGTGTCTCATTCCAGGTAGAAGCACCCTTTGTGTGCTTTATTGTACATTTCCCAATGTATGTACCTGTTTCATGACAAGGTACCACTAGAGCTAAGATTATTTTCATTTTTGCAGAACATTGTTGATTGGATGGGAGAAGGTTGACATTATTCGATATTTTGACTTGAGGTTTTGACTTTATTCGGTCCATTCTCATTTAACTTTATACAAGATAAAAAGCCTTATGTGCACTTTGAACAACTTTTATGTGCCTATGTACAGCATGTGTGCACTTTTGTGCAACTATGGTGGTCTATATAACCTGAATGCCATCCCATAACAGTCAAAGAGACCCTTACACCCTGTAGTGTTGTCTGAGATCTGAGGATCCAAGGATGACATTCAAGCTATACAGTGTCTGTGCTGCCTTGGAGGGTCCCAGGCTTTGACGTCTTGCACTGTTTCTTCAGAAATCTGATGCCCTTGCTCAGATTGCTCTCCTATGGGGTGTGTTTGGCCTGATGGGACATTAGCACAGTATCAGGTGCTGTGTAGCCTATCATCTGTGCAAAAAATATGTGAGAGTAACTTTTCAAATGTCATATGAGATTAAATAAGTTTAAAGTAACTAAATATGTGTATGAATCTACTGAATATACTTTCTCTGAGTGTGTATGTGTTGTGTGTGTATGTGTGTATGTGTGTGAGGTGAGGATAATCCCTTGATCTCCATCAGAAGGTCTCAGCGACATGCCAATGCTGACTTTGGCCACAGGAGCCAGGACAGCCCAGGCGCCAAGGCAGCCCAACTCTATTCATGTGGTGCCAGCTCCGTGGGCCTTAAACAAACAGGGTCAGTTCACAAAGACAAAGGAGTGACAAGGATCCTCTGGAATCTCAGTCAAGTCCCAGATTTGCTCTATTCATAAATCTGTCAGTCTCCCTGCACACAGACATATTCACAGCAGCTGGGGGGGAATTATCCGAGCAGAGATCTGCTATTTATTTGATTTATCTAAGCAAATCAAACTGTCTTGTTTGCTTTTGACAACTTAAAAGTGGCCATGAGTGTCTTTCTTGTGATTACTTACAGTATATAGAGAAGAGCTGGGGCACTTGAAGCACTAAACTACCTTTTATTGTCTGTCTTTGAAAAACATGCTTTGGCATTCTTTGAAAACTTCTTAGCGGACGGCCTCTCACATATATACATAAAAAAATGATCACTGAGAAAGAGCTTAATGTCTTCTCTGCTGTTACCTTGGACCTCAATTATCGTCTTGAGAGTTTCTAAGTCTTATATTAGATAAATGGCAATTGACTCTTTACTGTTTCCTATAATAGACGCAGCATCCTGACACTGCAAATGAGATAGAGTTCAGACATTAGTATTCCGTTAATTTGACCCTAGGCGCCTCTATGCAATCAGATCTGAAGCCAAAGCACTTAGCCTATGCTAAGGATTAATGACGGCCATCTAAAACAATTTGGGAGCCAATCAGTTGAACTGAGGAGGGTAAATCTAATATGATAATTTATCTGCATCAACGCGACTCGCCTGGCAGGGAGGAGTATGCTAATTGCGCGACCCTTACCTAGTGACTGGATGCACACAGCTGGGTGTGCTGGCTCTAGCTCTGCTATTAGGGAACTTTGAGGGACTTTGGAGTTTGCTGAAGCGAGTTCTCCTTGGAGGGTGATGGGAAGTGAACCCCACCGCTTCACACTGAGCTCAGCCCTGCTCCCCTCAACCCCTCCATTTCAATTTCCATAATGTGCCCGCCTCCAATGACATGACAGCAAGGCGCAAATAAGTGTCTATATTGGAATCAGATGGAGATGTAGAGGAAAGGGGTTTTAATATGGTTGGAAGGCCTCCCCAAGGGACCATTTTTGCTACTACAGAACATCAGTTACACAGTTACAACAATAGTCCCTTAATTGATTCGTTTAATTAGCCGGATATGGAGCTCGTGCTACAGGCTGTCATCCTGTATGATAGGGGGTCTCCGCAGCCTGCATGGCCAGCCTCTTACCCCACACCAGTCAGACTTCCATTAAAGTGTAATTATATTTAAATGAAAACTACATTAAACCCCTTCTCAACTTGACCACTGAAACAATACTGGCTTTCAGTGCCTTAGTTTCCTTCTCCTCTAGTTTTCCTAATGAAAAGAGAGCAAAAGAGCATTTTGAAAACGCAGCAGCCAGACGTTTTCAGACTTTACACTTTTGAAATCTCTTGCCCTACTTGTGAAAGAAAAGCAATTAATCAGTTCTTTTGATGGAGAGGTAACTCTGTAAAGCAGTTGCCTTCTTTGTATTGTAGAGAGTAAGTGCACTTGGGTGAGTGAAGGGTTGTAAAGGAGAGTGGGGATCAGGGGGCCTGTATGGGGGTATGTAAGAGTTTCTATTTAAACTGATGCCTCTCAACAAAAACAGCCACCCTTCCAAATCCTATGCACCCACACCCCCTCCTTTTGCCTCGTTGTTTACCACAGGCCCAACTTCACAAGCCCTCTTGGTATGAAGTTGGAGCCACAGAGCTAAGAGCAGGGGAGTGATTACAACTTCCTTCAGTGTGAATGGTGCAGATGTCGGCCTGGCCTCAGTGAAGCAGAACAATGCCCTCAAAGGCGTCTGGACACAATGGGCCTTTCTCCTCTGCCGGAGATGTCTCTCTATAGCAGCTTGCAGCGCGGGGATGCTAAGCAGGTGGCACACAGAGAGACAGAGCCGGACCCGGCCCTTTCAAGTTCCCCCGCCTGAAAAGCATCAGTGGGTACATGTGTGCAGGAGTCGCCGTGGATTGCTTCTGTGGTCAGTCTGGGCATTAGCGTCTGGAGGTGTCATTTAGCTGTGGATTAGCCAGGCTGCCTGTTCACTGGGGATTTAGCCCATTGATGGGCCACTGAGAGGAGCTGGGATTGATGCTCTCTGGCGTCTTTTTCTCTGATCTGCCTCGGCTCGGTCGAAGATTGAGAGCTCTTTTGCTCTCATATAAGGAAGTTACAAAGCCCCTTATCATCCCCTCCAATCCCTATTCTTGTGTCAGGCTATTTCAGTTTTTCTCTCAAATATTTAGGATTTCAGATTTTTTTAACAGCTATGACATTAACTAAGCAGTGTGACAAATAACCAACTTTAAAATCAATATATATATATATAAATATATATAGGTTTACAAATGTATGTACTGTAGTTGTAATTTGTTTCTGCTTGATTGTGTTTATCACTCCGCATGTGTTTATGCACTAAAATGGAAGCACCCCGCTCTTATGGATTTGCAGATTTAATTATGACAGCACAAGCATCCCACCGTGTGTTTGCCACAACGAGTCCCTCTCTATGGAGCTGAATAATTTGTTCTCCACTTCCCCAACTGCGTGGCATTACTGTGGTTTCCCTGGGCCCAGTGGAGAGCGGTGGGGACCAAATGAAGAAGAGTCACCTGGTGCCTCCTTCCAAGGTCTCGCAGAGTTAACATGTAATGAATAAATTAATATATAATGAAGGAGAGGGCCGTGATTACACTCACCCTGTTCTCATGCCATCAGGGAAGATAGAGGTTGAAGACACTAAATACTGCAGTGGATGCTGTGAATTGACAAACAACATCAAAAGACAGAAAGCGCGGTGCTAAATACTTTGTGTGCTCTCCTGCTGTGCTCATTTGAGCGGAAGTTAATGTCATCTGTACTTTCGTTCTTTTGTCTTATTTGTGTTTTCATCTTGTGAGTTTCACACTGGAACGGTGCTTTCATCACAGTGTGGGGTGATCAAAGATGTTTGACTCTTGTAAGTAGTGTTTTTAAAAAAATAATTGTTTTACAATTGTGAGCAATGATTTCTATCATATTTTGAGATGTGTCGTGTCTTTCAGGCAGCAATGAGCTTCGTACTAATTTAGGCAATCCAGAAGCCTGCCTTTAAATGATGAACATCATTGAGTAGCACTTAAAATGGTTTAGCTCTATGAAACCTGATGTACTATGATTCTGTTTTCCTCAAGTTTGTATCTTCTTGGTCGAATGCACTTATTGTAAACATCCAAACATCATTTTCCACTTATTTCTACAATTTCTACTTTCTTCTGTTTGCCTGCCCTCGGCAATTAATAATGACCTCAACATCCCTCTGTGTTATTGCCGTATGTACAATATGGTGCCCGGTGTATTATGGCAAAAGAATGTGCCTACAGATTTACCTTTCTTGTATCTTTTGTCATTGAGGGATTTAATGCGTCATTGGCACACGTGCAGGCAGAGTCCTGCTGGGCTGTTGCTAATGTTGAGGCCCCCATGTGAGAGTACATTATCTCTGAGCCGTCCTATTATTCTGGAACAGTATTGACTTCTAATGTGCCTATCTACATGTCGCCGGATATTAACGTCATTAGGAAGCAAACTAACAATTCATTATTCTCATCTCGTGTCATTATTGGAAGCAATATTCTATTAGTTTAAGTTCTCTTGTTTAGCTCTCTTAATTTAAATGAATGGCAATGTCCTATCTCACATGTACTGAAACAAAATGAATCTGCATAAAATACTAAGATTTTGTCCATTGTTCTGATGCATTGTTTGAGAAAAAATAAGCCCAGTTCTGAGAATAGGAGACACTTCAGTTTGCAAAATAGCTCTAAATCAATGGTATCTAAAGAAGACAATACTTACATTTTATTAAATAATCTCTCCTTTAAGGAAGCTAAAAGGACAAATGTGTTCAACTCAATGCATCCAATCATAATCATAATCTAAAATGAACAACCATTTATGGCAGACTGTTTACTGTTCCATCATTTGGAATGATAGTGCCCATTATAACACAAATAACACAACGTTTAAAGACTTTCTCTCTTTGAACCAATCTGCAAATCCTACGTTACATGTTTTTTCCTACTCTATCTGCTTTTCATTGTTGACAAACTGGCCTTGGGCTTCCCTTCATATCTCACTTTATACTGTTCTGTGGCTCTGTATTTGTACATACAGTGAATGAGACTCATTATATGCACTTAAGTCACATTTTCTTCAAAATATGCTTTCTACATTATACTTATTATAAATCAAGAAAACATTCAAAACTGAATACATTGGATATTTTGATCATTGCATTCACAGTTTAACAACAGTATCGGCAGAAGTGCAAATGGAGAAAAAACGTTAATGGTGTAGAAGTGGCTTCGGCTAAACAAAGACAGGGAAACTAATCAAATAGACCAATCAGTGTCCATGTGGAATGTAAACAATGGGGTTGCCAGAGGTGAGATATATTAACCTCTACTCTGAATCCAATATTCTATTTTTAGCTTTTAGTAAGCATTTAGACTGTCCTTTGATCCAGTGCCCATAAAATCTGTGCTGATTTGCACGTTAGCTGACTTCTCAAAGGAAATACCAGAGCTTTCTCTGGCCAAAGTGCACAATACAATACATGTAGAAAGATCAAAGAGAAGGAGAGTGTGTGAGCAATGCCTAGTGTAGTGGATCATTTGAACCAGGCCACAATAATACAAGTTAGTGTTGACTGATTATTTACTGTATGAAAAACACTCACTTGCTATATTTAAATCAGTGGTTAGTGCATCACCCCCAGGCTGCATCGTGCATGGTGGGAAAAGCTTCTGCATGGAGAAACAGATGTTTAAGTCTTGAAGAAATTCATAATTTCTTTTCCTATATTCAGAGCTTTTGAAATGAGTCTTTTCCTCTCCTTGTTTTCCCATCAAGACTTGTTCAATGTCACTCACAAGTCCTTGATGGGTGATTGGGATCTGGCTGCAGGCATGGCTTCCCGGTGTCAGCTAATGATCACAAAGTGATTGACCGACCTTTTTTTCTTGGCCAGAACCTTGTCATTATAATTTCTACGGTATAAAATCAAACCAGGAGAAAGGAAAAGCACCCTAGAATAATTAGATTGGAAAAGAGTTAAAACAGCATGTGACTGATGATGATCACAGCCTGATTTGTGAATATACCTACATAGATGATTAAAATAAAAGAATATGACCATAAAATAAAGAAATACGACCAACACGGCAGAGCCTAATAAGTAAAAGTTATTTTTTAGATGTAATTGTATTCTTTTAATTATTGTATTTTTTTCCTCATACAATTTTTGAAAATCCTCAATTTCTGGATTATGCAGGTCCTTCTAAATGAACTGTACATCCGACTATATCACACTGTCGATGATGTTCTTCTGTGCCTCGGAAATGGTGCCAGTAATAAGCCTGATAACGCTGTGATATTACGCCATAGACTTATTCCAGAGAAGGAAGCCAAAAAGAACGATTTGTAAGTGCAATTAGATTCCCTGATATTGAGTGTTAAAGTGAGCTTTCCTTCTCCACAGGAGTCAAGGGAGGCACATGTACCCTCTAGCTCAGATTACACAGATAATACTCGGTTACACTGCTATTGGCAGCAGAGGTGAAAACATGTATTTTTATATTTTATATACATATTTTTGCAAAGCATGCAGTATTGCCTTTATTACCATCCCTGGGAGTATGACATATTTATTGATGTTTTGTAAAATAAACACTTTGGTTATATTTCATTACATTTTAGGGCATACAGTATATTCTGTCTGTGGTGAATCCATGTGTTGCCTCAGAGCCATGATTACCTAAGAACTATTGTTCAAATCTGGGCATGAGATTTTAAGTTCACGATTACTGCTAAAAGTCTGAAAGTGCAGTGCTTTTTTTTGTGTTGCTTTTACCAGTTTCTATTTGTTTTTCTTCCCAAAGAAGTGGCAGGTGCATGTTGCCTCACCATAAATCTTTAATATTTACGAGCAGAACCATCAACACCACACCAAAGACAACAAAATATATCACTGTTCTCCCTATTCTTGTGCCATGTTTGTGCAGTGACATCACGGACCACTGACTGATTAATTACTCTAATGGTCCATTCTTAGGCAAGAGGGCATTGTAAGGTCGCGACCTTGAGGATAGAGGAAATGGTTGCAATAAGCAGGGGGTCATCCTTCTGCTGATTCTTTGAGATACCCGCCCCTGCGTCACCTGTGACTGACTTACTGTCCATACCAGGCACCGCCCGCCGTGGTTGTCCTTCACCAACAGGAGATCAGCGAGAGGTCCCGTCCCCTGTGCTCCACTTGACAACATTGTGGCCCAAGAGAACAATAAAACAGTGTCAGTTTCTACAGGAAATAAAGACAAAGTGAAAGAGGAAACAATTCGTCCACAACAGGACACACGGACTTGGAGGATAACCTGCCTTCAAAGATGCTGGTCGTGGCTTATCGGAATAGTTTAGAGGTGGCGCACTTCAAAAGGCTTGGTGTGCAGCTCCCGCACCGATTCGTTTTTCCTGCTATTCTTGTGGGTTGGTTTTGGGCTGCTATAAGTAGCCTGCATCCTGTCCCACTGTGGTCTCAGGTGGATAGTTTTTGTTTGTGTAGCTGCGGCCAGGCCTTTAATGGCTCTCTTTGCTTCCACTGCTTCTGTTGGCAGGGCTGATTGGCTTGTTAGTGAAATACACATATATCATCCTAGAGAGCTGCCAAACTCCTATGTAACTGACAGAGGTGCAGATCCTTTCATTATTAGGTTTGTTTTTGGGTGGCCAAAGTTGAACAGTTTCCAATGCAAAATTGAAAAGAGAAATGCTACTTAGCAGTGAGCGAGTTAGGACAATAACCAACTACTACAACATTATATTACTCTATAATAATACGTCATTTAACAGCGCTTTTCTGGGACTCAAAGTCGCTTGCAATACAATTGATAGTATCTTGATGTAAACAGTTAGTGCAGTCACAAGTTGTGTCTTCAGATGAATCTTTTATACATCAAACAGCGAAGGGAAAGTGCAGAAAAAAGCCAAAAACAAGATTAAACGAGTAGGAGAGTTACATAATAAATAAAAAGGCGAGCACAAGTGACTAGATGAAAATCCAAAATATAAACATCCATGGTAACAAAAATGAGTAGCATTATACAAATTAATTAAACATATACAGTTAATGAGGTAGTGGAATGTAATAAGGATAATAGTGTTAAAAGTGTGAGTATCAAATTAGGAAGCAGTGTAAACATGAGTAGATTGTAAACATTATGTTGCGAATAGACTTGTTATTGCACACAGTGATGTTAAAGTCCCTCAGTGATAAACGTAATATTTTTCTATGACAAATATGATCAATCCTAGTGATACTACTGCACAACTGGAGACACACTGCAGAGGATTAAATGTCACAGCAGTGCAATGCTCTCTATATGGTCATAGCAGGTAGACCTACCCAAAAAGGATATAAAGGACTTTGTGCATTACTATTAAACTGCGTTTGTCAAGTTTTAGTCTACAAGGCCTTATACCTGAAATACAATGTTCTGAGCAGTAACGGCAAATGAAAGTCAAAGTCCAATAACATTTTAATAAAGCGGATATTTGAGACTTGTGGTTTGGTAATGCCTTCAAATCCCCTTTGTCCTTGTTTGAGAAAGCATCTGTTCTACGGCTGTCCCAAGTGTCACTGTATCCGCCTTTATCCTCCAGAACCTCCTGGATAAATACAGGTTTGAAGACGTGCCAGTCTGCAACTTTAGTGGACCTGTCTCCGTCCGTCTGTCTGCCTCTGGCCTCTCCTCGTGCCCTCCCTATTATAAAGCTGTTGTGTCCTTTTGAAACATCTCGTCCATGTTGATCAGTGGTCTGCTGGTTACCTCTGCTCCTCCCACAACACTCAGAGGCACACATGGTCCATTGTTTGGTGCACCAAGCCTGATTAGCGTGCACGCACCAACGGGGTTGGTTGGCAAGCCACTTAGTGGAGTAAATGACCTCTGTGGTGTAATTACGTAGAGTCTGTGGTAACCTGGTGGTCTAAACTCCAGCAAGAGTGCACCTTTGCCTCCCCTGGCCCACCTGCACCTTTGTGAGCCACCAAGGGATGACTGGGTGTCTAACAAAGTCCCCAATGCTTGTATCTCTCTCTTCCCCTCAACCTCCCTCTCCTCTTTAATGGCTTTCAACTTTGTTTGGCTTTCCTCTCCACTGCCCTGAACTGTAGGTCAGCCTCCCCATTAATTACAGCCTCTGGTGATTACGGGGTGAGAGGGAAAGTGGCGGAGTTTGTCTGGAGTGTGGCGGGTCCAAGCAGGCCAGCTTTGACTGTTTATTTAACCATGTTAGTATCTTGGGTTAAATATGTTCATGCCATTGTTTCCCCTTGACCCATGACATCTGCTGCCAGAAATTAATCAAGCCATCCATGTCTGGGGGTTCAAGTTTTTTTCACAAGAAATACTGTTTTTGTGAGGCAATTTGACATGTCATGACATCGTTTTAGCAGTATGTGGTTACTAGTTGTCATTTTTGTCATTTTTACCTTGTAGGAAGCGGTACCATAGCTCTTAAAAAAAGGGATGCCGGTAAACTCACACATGCTAACGGGTGCAATCACAGTCTCATATCCTGATTGTGCAGTTGGTAGTGTGGACAATGAGGGCGGAGAGAGGGAAATGTGCAAGGCAGCTTTCCATTATGAGATAGTGTGTATTACTGTAATCCAGAGGGCCTCCTGCTCGCTGTGGCGTGTGCCAGACTCCTGGGTGGGCAATCTCAGAGACAGTGGGGAGGCCCAGCTTATTTCTGGGCACATTTGGCATGGCCTATATGGCTGTTACAAGAACTAGAAGTGGAACAGAAGTCATAAAAAGACATTTTGACGTTTTAAGGGAAACTTTTTAAGCGCTAGAGGTGAGAGGTGTGTTTCATCCATGTTTTGCTTCAGATTTTGTGGTAATTGTGGAAAACAGGCAGGTTGTTTAACATGATGATAACACATCATGAAATGATAGGGTCTACCTCTATAATGTTTTATAGCTGTGAGAATATGAATCATATACTTTTCAGCAAATTAAGGTTTTCCTGTCATGCTTTCGTGCTTTTTCTTTTCATTTTTGCAGTACCGGCTGACCTTTCAACCTTTAAATGGTACAAATTGCAGTGCTGCATGTATGCCAGGACTCATTGGACCTTTGATACAGTGAAATGTACAATTGTAACTGATCTTCAGCTCCTGGCACATAGCTTCTTGTGGTTCAGTTGTCAGAGACGCTAACAGTGAGGAAGCCTGTGGTTCCCCGAAGACCACTTGTTGGGAGCCTGCTGATCGTCCCCCGGGTCTGGATTGGCCTCAGGAGACTCTGAAAGCCTGTCGATGTTCCCTCAGAAAGCTAATCCCTGTGCTGTGGGCACCAGGCTGGCACTGGGGCACTGCTCTCTGCTGAGACAGAGGGACAGGGTTGGTGTCCCACTGGAAATGTGTCTCATGCCTGTTAAGGTGTCTGCAGGAACATTGGCACAAAGCAGTGAAAACCACAGAACACAACAACAGACAAAGTTGGCAATGCTACTACATTAAAAAAATCACACATTTTCACAATACCATGTTTTGACAAAGTTTATTATGTCTGGTGAAGAAATCTTAATATGTATTATATTAGGCGAGCTAAAACACATTATATTCCCACAGGAGATTAATCAGTACAAAGTGAATAGGTGTGTTGCAATACCGTTATTGGCAATAAACTTGATATTTAAAAAAATATATATTATAAATATCTTCTTGATAGTACACATGATAATATTGTGTAAATAATCCTACACAAAATGCAAAATTAACTAAGATAAAATGAAATTTACTGATAGCATTATTTATTGTTATTATTATTATTATTATTATTAGAGAATCGCACATCACTGTGGAGCCTGATTACCATAGTTACTGAAACAACAATGATCATCATCCCAAAGTCACAGCCTTGCGTGACCTGAGTTCAGGGGGAGGTTGTCTGGGGTTTCCTGAGAATAATAAGTGGGAAATCTTCACTTCCCAGACCTCCCAGTAACCCTACAAAGTGGGAGATTTACGAGGCCCAATGAGGACTCCCCTGATTGGCTTTATGACAGGACTTCCACTCTGGTCTGTACTACTGTCATTTGTGGGTCCTCAACTCTAAACTTAGGCTGATCTGGTAGGCGTAATGCTCAGAGAATGATTTGATATATGGGAATACCAGAGCTGAGTTGCTGTGAGAGGATAAAAAGTGGGTCGACAGAATAAAATAAGTTACTTATGCTGTACATTATTGGTGTCTGTGGCACTGTGCACATGTTGCTGCTTATGTACTGTTGCACCGTACCCCTTTAAACTTGTAAACTGACATATACAATCCTCGCATGGATGAACAGCTGACTTTCACTCTAATAGACACATAGACATACACACTCACAGGCATGCACTGGCACTAGTGGAGACATACATGGGTCACCTGGCAGGTCATGCCCCCCCACTGGTCAGCCCTGCTGTAAGACTGCATTGATTATGTGCTTGTCTGCAGGCATGCAGTCAAGCATGTGCATTTTAGCATCTGCTCGTACTCTTTGTGGACACAGGTTTCAGATCTGTGACTGTGTGGGTGTGCTTGTGTGTGTTTCTGTGTTCTAACCTACTGTACTCGCATGTATCGCCGAGAAAGGGAGATTGGAGCCTCTTTTTTTGCTATAAAAATGGTACTGGAACACATCACAAAGATTAGGTTACGACCAGCTGATCCCTGAGATACACATATGATCTGCACCAGTGTGTGTGAAATAATTAGGCAGAATTAAGTATTTTTTAACCACAAATGCCACGGAAAAACAAGGAAAGCATACTAGCCAACAATGTTATGCTGCTGTGAACCTTATTAACAGTCTCATCATGCCTGGAATACAAATTAAGAACATGTCTGCTGAAAGTTGCAACATGAACTGCAACATTTTGCTTTGCTTTGTTCTGTACTGGTGTTGTCAACTCATTGGTTTCTGGTAGTGCAAGTATAGAGCTGAATGTTTGAGGCGAAACAATAAGGAAAAACCACACCAAATAAATAAGGTCAGAAAAAAAGCTTTCTTACAGACCAGTGCACAAAGGCATTGAACACAATACAAGAACTATGGACAATGGTCAGCCATACACTCATTACCAGGCTTTTAGCATTTGATGGACAGCTGTGAGCTTGTCCGTCAGTATCTCAGTGGACTTGTGTCTCCTTGTTCCTGGCTAGAAACAGCCACTCCCCCCTTCACAGAGTAAGAGAAAAAGAAAGAGATGTCATAAATGATGTGAAAGCTTGAGTTTGACCAAATGTAATTGGAAGTTGAGTGTATTATGATGGCCCATCACATTTTGTCAAATGTATTCTTCACTCTTTTGTTTATTTGAGCAGTTGAAGAGTCCTCTGCAGGCTTTGAGTGACCCACAAGTGCTTCAGATGAATACGGTCTGTTAAAAGCTGTGAGGAGACACCCCGGGGGCAACCATGAAATATGTGCATGGACCCATGACCACGGAGATAATAGTCCCTACCCAGGCCATGGAATCTCTCCGACCGCTCTCTCCTCCTCTCCTTCAACATTTGGAGTGGCTCTAGTTTGGACAGATGGTAAAATGAGGCCTCTGTATGTCCTGGCAAAGCAGAGGAAGGGGACAATGCCTGATGGGTAATATAAGGAAGGACACAATTAGTTATTACCACCAGTTTAATAGCTGATTTGATTTAAATCTTAGATCAGGATAATAGTCAGGGGAAGTGCATGCCTGCATTCATGTATCTGAATATGTTCAAGCATTATGGGAATGCAGTTGTATAAACAAATAATGAATGTATTCAAATAACATGCATTTTGTTAATCTAAATGATGCATGTAAGCTGATATGGTGGGATGTTTTGTATTTATAGTACAAGAAACATAACCTCTGTCTTCTTGACTATTCAGTTTTACAGTCAAGGCATGAAATACTGGCTCAGTAGCTGAGTATTGGCTATTTCCTAGCAGGGAGTTTTGTGTGTAGGAGCTTTTTGTGTTCATGTGTCGAACCACGTCCAGGGGAGGAAAGAAGAGAAGATGGGGGCAGCTCTAATTAAAGCCAAAGGAAGAGTGTCATCTGCTGTGAACTAGCAACTAGGGGCCACAGCAAATCAATGGACAGCCAGCACTGCCATCATCATCAACAGCTCCCGATCAGAGCAATTGGAGGGGAACAAAAAGGAATAAGAAAGACTCAACCAGGAAGCCCCTACCACCTGTGCAGAGCGAGAGAAAGCATGGGAGAGGGAGACAAACAGTGAGACAAACAGACAGAGAGAACAAGATTGTGACGCCATGGTCTAAGCGCTGAAGATTTATCGTGTCTTAGTTTAGCGCGGGCAATTTTGTCATCATCACCGAGGACATCTATTTTGATAAACAAAGGTGCAGTTGTATGAAGATTGGCTGTGAGCAGAATGATCTAATGACCCTTGGAAAAATATGGATTTTTTTTGGCTTGTGCTACACGATCAAACTGCTGCATACGGCGGGTGCCATTGGGAAATGTTCCTGGCAATATAAAAAGTGTTCCCCAAGTGCAGCTTTAGACTATTGAACGCTGTAAGCGGTATCAGTGCTCTCCTGTCTCTGTGAACTGCGGCTCTTGGCCAGCAAGCCGAGGGCGCGCGGGATCAGATTCTTACGCAAACACAAGCACATCAACGGCATGTTCTCATGGCATTAGCATTCCAAATGTTTTCCAAGACGAATGTGAATGCGACTATTTTTGTCTCATAACCCGCTCTCTCAGATAACTCCTTTTGAATAAATGAACTCTGACAAGGGGAATCTGCATACAAAAACACAGCGGGTTTAGAGGCAGCGGCTGGTCCACTGGCGAGGGCCTCTGAAGCTCTCTCTGAATCTCTTCATTCACTGCCCGCTCCTTATGGACTTATGGTTCTTTAAATGGCCGCCTCTGTTTATCCCCCTTTTTGCATTGGTGGTTAGTGAGGCGGTGAGGCACACATTAAATACTCTGTGCCTCTGGCTGGCACCTGCACTTCCTTTTACCAGCTATATCTCACACAGAAACTCTGGAAATTCTTACATTTAAAAAACGTTCAGGAAGGGTTTTGCAGTACAGATTAGTAAAGGAAGACATGAATAGGATCGTATTTCCTGTGTTCAAAAGAAGGTTTTACTTGATTGGCAGACTGATATATTATTCATGTAAAGTAAAGGTTTCTGATAGTTTCCCCCACAGGCAAAGCTAAAAAATCTAGTTCTGTGTTAATGCAGTATTGGAACACCTTCCCCTCTCATTGCTTCCATTTTTATAAATATGAACAAAACTAAACCACCAACTTAAAATGCACCTGTAGTTATTGTTATATTAATTTGTAATGAACTATTAAGATTTCAGCTAATTATTCTTAAAAACATACAGTTTGCATGTGTCACACACGTAGCCTTGGTTAGCACTATATGACATTTGTATTATCATATCTATCTTCTTAACATACAGAATGATTATAGCATTAAGCAATTACTAACATTAGAAAACAATTTTAGAACATTATTTCCCTCTTGGTTAATTTTCTCTTTGCTATGCTTTAATTGTAAAGGACTTGCTTCAGATCCAATCTCTGGAGCTATTACCCAAGCTTTAAATTCAATGCTTCCTATTCGTCCAAGGCCATTTCTTTCAATGGTGTTTGCTTTTTAATAACTAAAATCACACTAAATTACAAACACATGCACAAACCAATGTTATAAGTAAATACATTTCACTGTCATCAGTGTTCAACCATCTCAAACCGCTTGATTGCAAAATATACTGTGTACTTGACAAAAATACAACCTCACAAATTCCATTTTAAAGGCATTTTAAATGGCATTATTGCACCCAGGAGAATATTAAGCAGGATTATATTAAACCCATATTTTCCAAAGTGTACATGAGCAAGGCACTGACAACTATTAAGGGCTCCTGTAATGTAATTGAAACCGAGCGCAGTCTTTCTGAATAAAACTGTATTTAATATATGATTGCGATCTTGCATATGTTTTATTCATTCAGCAAAGACAAGGTCCCTATTATCATATTATGAAAGTCCCTCTGTCTACACTTATTTATTGTCTGCTGCTAAATATGCAGACAAACCAACCTGCATGCTTTGTTCCGTTCTGCCTAAACCTTACATTAGGAAGTGGTGATGCTATTGGCACTGCACTCATCATCATGTGGTGCTGGTGGGCATATAGAGCAGACTTTCAAAGCATGCATCTCCATATGTTCACTACGATAATCTTTTATCCGCCATCCCTGACTCTGTTTCACTCCCTTCTTCGCCTGTGGCAACAATTGTATTTCTGCATCAATTAGCACAGTGATTAATACAACAAGCAAACAGTTTAGAGGTAATGGCGCACAATTAACATCTTTCCCCATCATAAAGGGTATGCTAAACACTCACACCGCCACTTTCTCTGCCTGGAATAGAGAAACGTGTTCAGTCCCTAATTCAAATGCTCTGGGACGGAAGTGAAGTAGGCTTGGCTTTGTGCTATGCCATCACCACATTAATCTAATTACAGATAGCTGAAAATGAGTCTTGCAAATCAGGACTTTGTTTGACACCCCTACCCGCCAGCCCACCCTACGCCACACACACACACACACACACACACACACACACACACACACACACACACACACACACACACACACACACACACACACACACACACAAAACACACGCGCTCACATTGTCCCCTAAATAGGAATGAATGAGAATGCCTTTGCTTTTCAATGCCCTGCCACCATGCAAGTGCCAACCCACTCTTCAAATGCCAAGGTCGCTGGTGAAAAGGCACCATTCACTTGCTTTGTATCCAAACTTGTTACTGACTTACTTCTACCACCTACCCTCGTCTCTTTTCTCTTTCGCTGTTTTCTAATTACAAACCCATTGGCTCGGGTAGGGTGTGCATGGGTAAATAGAGCTGTAGGGGCCTGTCATGTGTGTAGTAGTGGAGAGAGGTCCTCGCAGCGCTGAGGGATGAGATGATTTGTTGTGATTGACAGCTACCTTGAGACTGGCCTGATGGAGTTGTCAAAGCTGTATGCTAACAGCCTGTTTCCTTACCAGTGCAGATGTACTCTGCTCCGCTGTACTGCACACACACACACAAACACACACTCCCACACGCACACAGACACGCACAGCTTTTTCTAGCATTAGGCACATCATGGGAACTAAAATATTTATTAGGACAATGGTTTTTAGATGCAACATGAGAAGAGACTGTCAGATTTCAAATCGAATGTTGCTTTCGGGGTTATTCTAGTATAAACAAGCATTTTGTATTGACAGCTTCACACTGCCACCTCTTCCATATCACAGTCTTGTTTTTTCTACAAAGCCAAGACAGAGCTGTATTTGAGGGTGCCGTCTTGGGCTAACACCGGGTGTGTGAATACAATGGCAATCCTACATCTGGGAACTCAGTGGGAAAACTATCCCATTTCTCACTTGTGCTGTTAAGAGAGGGTGTTCATTTTTACAAGGTGGATAGTGTTACTACAAAATGAAGTTGTGCAAAATTCCCTGTGAAAATCTGGTTATGAGCGTTAGCTTTGATTTTGACTGGTACTATTCATCACATGGTTCCTCTGAGAGTCAGCAGAGCATATTTGTTTATAGTGGGCTGAATCTCTTCCCACCTTTAGAAGAGAAGAGTTAGAAGATAGTCATTAAAGAGAATTATAGTAAAAAATCGTATAAGGTGCTCATGTGAAATTCAATTTATTGTTGACTTGTTATTTTCTTCAAAAGGTACAAAATGTACACTGGAATTTGTTGTTCTTCCCATGTAACCACATTTCATAAATGAAGATGTATAGTTTAGGGGTAACCTCAAACTTCAAGGAATTGCAGGAAAAGGAAAGGTGTGTCACGGCTCAGAGGCTCTTGTTCTGTATTAGGGGCTCAGCTTCAGCAAAGTATAGAATGACCAGCCTCACTCTGCACTTGGTCACCGGATTTCTCCTCTGGCCTCCGAGTCTTTTTTCTTTTCTCCCTCGTTTTCCCTCGCGCCTCGTTCCCCTTGCAGTTATTCATCTCTGGAACAAAAGCTAAGTGTTTAGCTGTGAGCCAGATCAAGGGCCTGCTTCTTCCTCCCAGGAAAAGGTGGAATAACAAACATGGCCGACGTTGAAATCACCCATACCTTCTGTTGGCTCCAGACTCCCACATCTGTGCCGCACCTCTCTCTGTCTCCCACACAGCTGCTGCCGAGGCTGGGGAGGCTTCAGCCCAGTGCCTCCCAGCTCCCATCGCCTGTGGGTCCCCTGGGAGGCAGCTGACTGGCACCCAGACTGCCAACCAGATGATGGATCCTACCAGGAGAATCAGACATGACAGGGGGAGGTGAGGCTGCAGGAATGGCCACCACTGAACCTGAGGACGAGGGGCAAATGCGGTCAGCTGCCTCCGCTCTGTGTGTGTGTGTGTGTGTGTGTGTGTGTGTGTGTGTGTGTGTGTGTGTGTGTGTGTGTGTGTGTGTGTGTGTGTGTGTGTGTGTGTGTGTGTGTGTGTGTGTGTGTGTGTGTGTGTGCGCGTGTGTGTGTTTGCATGGAGATATAGCGTCTGTGCAGATGCATGCGTTTGAAGGCCCATGTCTGTGGGTGGTTATCTTGGCACATGCACTCATGTTTTTTTTCCTAATTTTTCACTTCAGTCACATTCTCCATCTGGACCTGAAATATTTCATTAGCTAAAAGGATGTTACAAATTTGTTTTGAAAGCTGACAACATTTTGACAGAGTTTAACTCTAAATGTTTGTCAGGTCTGCTAATAGACTTACCAAAACTGTGATAGATGCCAAATTACACATGTTGAGGATGCGTATAACAAATTAAGTTTAAAACAGATGACTTAATGAAAACACTGGGATACATTCATATTTCAGACATAGTATAGTAGGTTTTAACATTAGATCTCATTTCAAGTAACTGGTACCAACAGGTAAGTCCATCTCTAATGTGTATGTTTTAATTATTAAAAAGGAAGAAGAAAAAACATGTTTGAAACCTTTTACTGTGCTCAGCATATTGTTTTGTCATTTGTGGCATGACCAGCTTGATCTTGTGATACCAGCTGGATGAAAGCTTCATTCTTACCCTGAGGCGTCCTGCTGTGCCATTGCTTCAACCAGACACTGTGATGGTAAGTGACTGCTGTAATTGTTCTGCTCCCAGCTCTTACACTTCAGCCAACCAACTGGCTCCTTCCTCCTGGTCGTGCCACATTGCCCTCATGGGCCTTCTGGCATGGACCCACAGCCGCAGGGTTTAAATACAACTGTACAGTTTGATGTTTGGATATGGAATCTCTTTCAGATGAATGTCCAAAGACGACTGAGGCACTTGCAGAACTCTGGAATCAATACTAAATATTACCCAGCACTTAATTTTTTTATATATTAATTCATTTATGTATTTGAATATGTATTTGCAAATGCTGCCAACAAAATATGTTTCCAATGCCAAAAAGAGTTTGAACAAGTCTCTACCTAATTTCTACTGATGCAAAGTAAGACTTTCATTGGCACGCACATTACAATGATGGAACACATTATTTTTTATAAAGTTCACAATAAAAATAGAATATCAAATGTATTTTTGTTTTTTTAACATGAGACCTAAAGAAATGTTACATGTTGATGATTGTCAGTGGGTATTTCTAGCAAAAATGTTTAAACTGTAGATAGAAGACATTCATAATATGTGCGTTTTGCATGTTTGATTAGAGTGTACTGACTTTAAAATCATTTTTCTCTAACATAGTGGCAGCCATCATACTCACATCTATATCCTATCCAAGTGTTTACTTAGCACCCAGCGTGTTTTCTTCATCGTCATCTTTCTTACAGATTATGCATGCTCTCAAATACTCTAGTTGCCTCATGTAGCCTCGCTGACTTCACACACACACACACACACACACACACACACACACACACACACACACACACACACACACACACACACACACACACAAACAAACAGCGAAGAGGGGAGAAAAAGATGAGGGGAGGGTTGCTTGTACATACATACATGTACTGTACATCAAATATTAAATTGTTTACCATGGCAAATAGACTCGTCCTAGCCCAGCCTGTTTGAAGTGACAGTCATTGCTGTGCGTAGTGGGTGAAGTGGATATGCCCTTGTTGTATAGTAGGGTCATACTACTGTATACTTATTTACCATTCACTGTGTGGTTTCACTTCTTCACACACTCTTGTTGGAAAGGCACATTCTCTGCATTAGTCAGGACTGACGCTGATATCTGCTTTTGGGTGTTAACGTTGGAACCCTGCAGTTCTCTCCGTTCATTTGCTTATGTAACAAACGTCATACAGTGAGGAGGAGGAGGAGGAGGAGGAGGAGGAGAGGAAGAGTGAGTGAAATGAGCAAGAAGTAGTAAAGAATAGCAAACTATTCTGCAGAGCGAGGAATGTTAAAATATGTGTGTTAAATTCTGCAGCTAGTACCTCTCCCTCCATCCATCCATCATCTTCCTCTACCTGTGGGGTCTGAAAACACACACGCACGCACGCACGCACGCACACACACACACACACACACATACACACATTTGATTATACACATGCATGTACGCCACACACTCAAACCCAACCTTAGGGATTTGTGTGTCTGGCTTTTATCTTGCCTAACCACCAGTAGTCAAGTCAGGAACCTTGTGAATAATTCACTATATTTACCTGCTCCTCTCTTCAAGACTTATAATGTTTGTATTGCAGTACAAGTAAATGAATAAATAAATATATAAATGAAGCACGAGGTGAACATGAATGCATGAATAAGTAAAGGAGCAGGGAGGCAGGCCGATGTCTGAGCCAGAGGTATGTTGCCATCTTCTGGTTTTGGAGTCAAACTTCAGGGAAATATGGCAAATATTGCCCTGAGAACTTCCATGCTCCATATTTCATATTTAGGACATTAACTGCTTTTAAATGCTAAACATGATTTAAAAGATCAATATATATAAGTATATATATTTCATATAAAAATGTTTTTTACAAACCACTTGTTAAATTTGGTCAGGGTTAACTTTCCTGAGCTTCATTTTTACTTTTGAATTTTGCCTAAATGCAATCTAAATCAAAGAACAAAAAAATAAATGGGATCAAATTGTGCTTGTAATGTTATGCAATGATACACATTATTGATAGGTGAGTCAAGCTGCACTTCAAGGTGTTATCACGAGTTGATGCCAGAATTTAGATGCCTTTCTTGTTCATCTAATTTGCATGTATGATTATCCACATATGCCCCCCTGTTCCACTACGGCTCCGAAAATGATCTGTGCTGTGGCAGGGTGTTAATTGGCTTGGCCCTGCAGTGTGTATGTGCACTGGTGTGTGTCTGTGTCTGTGTGTGTGTCTGTACCTCCACACAAATGTTTGCGTATGTATATGTCAGCATGTTGACAGCGTGAGCAGTGTCGGAGTGTCTCTCCGCGGCCCGGCACATGTGGCTCTCCTCCAGTCGGAGTGGCTCTTTCCTCTGTTCCTAACATGCGCTCTGAGCCTCCCCAGCCCTGTCCAGTCCTGCTCAGCTCTGTGAGGCCCTGTCCACCACTGACAGGCCCCACAGAGGAGCAGGCCATTTACTGTGGCTGAAGACAGATTATACAGACCAACAAACAGTGCCGTCTAATAATCCATTCATTATTGTAATTTATTGACTTTTAGCAGAATCGTATGGTCAGAATACGGTCATATCCTGGTGTTATTGAGCAAACTGTTGTACCATTTGAATTGCAATTTAATACATATATACCTCAATTATATAAGGATTCTTGTTTGCATTTGCAATATAATGTTACACTTATCCACACCAGAAAAAATTATATAATGTCAAAAGTGATTTATTTCAAATGTTTCAACCCTAAATGACACATGGCTAAATGAATTTTGTTAATGTCCATACCCATCCCTCTTGCTATCTCTTAATGAAGCATTTGCAGAAACACTGACACTAATATTGTAAAAACATTTTTCTAGTCTCAGTTGAGATGCATGCAATACAAAACTCCACTCTTCTGTGAATATCGTTACCTTGTTTCCCAGACTTTCTCAGCCAAGTCCCGTGGCATCTGTGTTCATCCCATTGTTTCGTACGAGGATGTCCCCTGGGATATTTGTGTCTCTGTCCTAAAAGGAGTCCAACAACTTCACCAGCGAGCATTGTCATGTTGCTGGGCGATGTTTAGCACCTGTGTCCATGTGTCTTGGTGTTACCTGCCCAGTGTTCATGTGAGTGTGTCCCTGTGCTCTGTGGTCAGCAACATGAGAGGTCCTGTGTCCAAAAGCGTTTTTGTGACTTTACTTTGTGTGTTGCTCTGCTGTCTGTTGTGTGGAGTTTGTGGTGGGGTCGGCGTGGGGTGGTGAATAAGCGGGCTGCCACGCTGAGTGGGCACATGCCCCAGAAAGTGCCAGAGGACAATCAACACCACAGCCAACACACACACACACACACACACACACACACACACACACACACACACACACACACACACACACACTCTTGCCCTCCCTCTATCTATTTCTCCTTTTCCTGTCCGTATTTTTTCCCACTATTCCTCCTTTCTCCTTTTTGCCTGCGGCAAGACAGCTGTGTCCATCAGGCCGAGAGGCCCGTGACATCGGTCACACACTCAGAGACCGCTAAGATCATGGCAGCTCTTCTAGCTGTTTGTGCAGGAGGAGATGTGCAGAGGCTCCCTCTTGACCCTCAGCGAAAAACATGTTTTTCTCTGTGATTTTAAGAAAATAAAAACTCACTCATTCAGTTATCATTTGTCATCCAACGATTCACAATGTTCAACGTTTATTTTGATTGTGTAATGTATATTGATAGCACACTCTGTACTGCTTCAAAATATGTCTGGCTGTTAGCTTGTAATTGTGTAAATAAAAAACAGATCCATGACTTGCTTTGGTTGAAAAAGTCCAGGAGCCCGTTATTATTGTGGCTGACACTGTGCATAATGTATTAATTTGAAAAGAGACAGATTGGTTAAAAATGTTTCAGGATGAAACCGAAGAGCAGCAGTGAACTATAATTATAATTAGATAGATCATTCAGCCAACACAGAGTTAGAAGAAGATTTTCTTTCATTCATTTTCAGTTTGCAGGCCTCACTTCACTCTATTAAATCTTTGCATGTGGTGCTGGCAGCAAATGTTTTCAATGGCTCCACAATAATGAGTAGACCATCATAGTTACCTCTGAAAGAGATCCATTATGATTTCATGGCTGGTTGGGCAGAGCTTTAACTGTGTGTTCTTTAAAAGGTGTTGTCAGCTTCACTTGAAATAACCGAAACCTTTATTTTTTTATTGCACGTGGAGGATACAAAAAGAAGAAATGGTCGGGAGAACAAAAATAATCCCCTACCTTACCTTAAAAATGGTATTGATGATTTTTAAATTGGTAAAAATAATACAACTGTCAGACAAGCTCTGGTAAGTAAAACTGAATATTTTATGATGGCATGCCAATAAACAAACAAATGAACATTAAGTATTACAAACAATATAATAAAAAAATAAAGGGAGCGTAACTTATTTCTAAAATATGTTTTAGAACCAGAATGTATCATGACCACTGTTTGATCTAAATTGGATACAACTATACATTTCCTTTTTTTCCAGTCATCTTTAAAGCAGTAAAAAGCTACATGATAGCCATTAAAAAACAACACTCTTTCTGACAGAACGGTGTAACTCTATAACAGTAACACAATGCCCTCGTGGTGGTGGTGTAGAATTCACTGTAGAGCTTGAAAGCATACTTTTACAATGAAGGTTGTCCGAGATTGCTGCTTATCTCCTTTAACCTGTAATCAGGGATAAATACACTGGATTACTTGCTCAAACAGAAACATAATATCTCAGCTTTTGGAGCTCCTGGATCACTCAAAGATGCAGTGAAAATGTAGTGATTAAAAGCAAATCAATGTAATTATAAAAAATCTTCATTTTATTTTTAAAAGGATGTACATTTGTCTCTATGGGTCCACAGTTAACAGCACTTCAACTATTTTCTGTCTCAGGTAATGCATTCAGATTGTGTTTCTTTTTCATTGCGGATTCGTGTTAGAATTACAGTACTCCTGCTGTTGGTAATCCATTACCCACAGGCCATGTGGAGCATTATTTATAGTAATAATATTGTCACAAATTGCCACAGCTGCTCCAATTCACTTAATGTCGAGCTTTAAGGAGCAGCTAGAAGCTTTGCTCCAACAGCTCTGTGTCTTTGAAGTAAAGGAACTGGATATCCCCCCAGATCTGGAACACAGTCCCAGAATAAACACTGTGGTCTGGAGGTTAACTTGCAGAGCACTATATAGCCTGAATGCTGAAATCCATACAACTTCAATGAAGGTGCCTCTCACTTTTCTCCCCTCCTCACCCTTCATTCATTCACTGCTCTCCATCTCTCCCTTCGCTCGGCAGCTTTTGTAACTTTGTGTAGTTCGGCAGCATGTGCCTTCTCTCCCTCTATCTGTCCCTCTGCATCTCCCTTTCTCTCGCTCTGTATCTCTCTTTCTCCGTTCCTTTTCTCTTGCGGAGGTCCGTTTGAACAGAGGGACTGTGCTCTCTTTGACCTGTGCTTGTCAGTGTTAATTGTATGGGTTTAATTACAAAAACACATTTAGCACGTTGAAAGGGGTTTAAGTTAAACCCTTCCTCTTCAGACCAAACCTCTAGGATTTGGATGTGGCAGGACTGTATCAGCTATCCGAGTCAGATTAGATGTTGCCTCTTATCTTACCACAGCCTGTCTTTTGAGCCGCCTTTTATTCAGCTGTCTGTCTGAGGCTTTTGCAGGCTGCTTAGATGCTCTTAGCAAGGCAGCTTGATTTGCATGATGTGTCCACCCACTGCGCACCTACAACATTATTTGTCAATTTTTGCTTCTTACCCACTATAAATCAACTCTAAAACAACTCAAAAAGTTGGTAAAGTGGTTCACATCTTTTATTTTTAGAAAAGTAAAACCTGCACATGAATAAGTAATTTTAAGATTTGTATTTGGTACAAATGCTTCTGCAAATAGATTTTAATATATCTAATGCTTTTTTTTTTTTTATGTTTCCATGTTTACACTCACAAGGCAACTCTTGAACTGTAAACGTTCTATTTGCAAGAATAAAATAAACAATTTGATCATCAAAAAATAAAATATTTTCCCCAGAAAAAGACGATACAAATACAAAATGTAGAAAGAAAAAAAATTGAAATGCCTTAAATTTGGATAAAAAAAGTGATCTTTAGCATAATGTAAAATGTCCCGGCCCTGCAGAAATGCCTTTATAAAAAACATAACGACATAATTCTGCAGCACAGACACATTCAGATTTAATTCAGTGGACTCCAGGCCATTGTGAAGCAGCCAGTGGAGCTCTGTTTAATCAGAAGGATTTGTCATGTGATTGACGGACTGTTGACAGCAGTATTGGGGCAGTATTTAGCAAGGTCTCAGGACCCCCATGGCTAAAGTGAATTTTATGTAGACACTGGTGGGTCGCTCGCATAACAAGAAGTCCGGCAGTTTTAAAAGCTGATGCAAATGAAGGTATTTCATGTTGACATCTCACCGTCTGGGGTGTGATAGTTGATCACTTTGTGCGTGGTCGGGAAAAAGAAAAAAAGAGCCTGCAAAGCCCACCCTACTGCATTGTCTGTGTGTGTGTGTGTGTGTGTGTGTGTGTGTGTGTGTGTGTGTGTGTGTGTGTGTGTGTGTGTGGTTACACCCACCAGTGTCCCTCTGTGTGTCCTGGAGCAGAGAGTATATTAACAGACCTAATTTACAATGTATGGAGTCCGCCGACTGGAACATTTGGTGTTATGAGATAGTTAAGCGCTTGGTTAACAATGCCTGGATTGAAAATGAGTCCAATGACTGGTGGTCGTCTTGTCTGTCTCTAATTATGAGTTATTGCTGTGAATATTTTAAAGTCAGTGGTGAGAAAAAAACAAGTCACACACTTGGCCTTAATAATTAATTTGTAAGACAATTATTAAAGGTAATTTATTGAGTTGAATTATTCACTTAATGGAATATTAAACATTTAAAATTAAATTAAATCAATGTGACACTATGTCAAACGTGTTTGATGTTTTAATAAACATACCTTTTGTAATTTATATCTATACATTACAAAAGGTATGTTTATTAAAACAGTTATTAATTTGGCTGTAATTTTTTGCAGAGATTTGAATGTGTATTTGGTTGTGTCTTATCACTCAACATGTTTTGAAATGATACTGACAGTACATGTTCTCTAAAATGAGCATCATATTTGAGAATCTTTCTTTTTCAGATGTGTTTTTTTTTACAGATTCCATAATAATAACGCTCCTTGTTTTTTGTTGTATTGCCTGATGCAGAAGCACTTAATTTGTTTTAACAATTATTACAACATAATCACTTTAGTTAAGGCTTCCCTGGTTATTTTTGTTTAAATACAATATTTACTCAAACAAGGTGTTTAGGGAACAATTTCTGAAGGTTGATTAAATTAAAACAAAATGTAAGATATAATGTTTCAGTCAAATCACTCTCAATATTATATCTGTCTATATGAGTAATGTAATCTATTAGCTAAATGTAATATAACGTTTTCCTTTTGTTTTAACTGAGACATGTGTGACAACAATAGGCACATGGATCACACATTTAAACCAGGTCTTAAAATGAACTTCATCATGGCTCATTCACTCACACACCATGGCTGTCAAAAACGTAATCAAAATAGTATTTAAGGATTTACTTTTTTTAAAAATCGATAAGAAATGTTTTGATGTTTTATTCACCACTTATTTGCTTTTTGACTATACATGTATATCCCCTTTTATGGCTGAATAAAAACAATATTCTATAAAGATGAAACCTCTTGAATGTTTTCTGACTTTTTTTCTCTGCAGTCCTGAGGTCATGCTTTTTGTGGGGAGCACTGCCTCTAGATGTAACATTGAGAACTACACTCCTATCAATATGTGTATAACAGTTTTTAAAGGTAGGGGTTTTGGTTTAAATGATTGCATATTTGAAGATCTCCTTTGAATTTAAAGGGGTACATTTGCAGTAATTTACTAAAGAAACTTAATTCTTGTAATGACTATATTTCCATTTGTATCAATATGTGATAGGATCCTTTAAGCCGACAGCTGCTCTCTGCCACATAAAAAAACCAACTCCAAAAGCATAAGTCTTGACTCACATAAGTGATTTCAAATTTGTCTATTTCCAATGAAAGGATAAAATTGAGAATGAATGAATTGCAGCTCTGAGGTTTAATTGCTTTTTCATGATCCAGCAATCCTGCAGGAAAATGCAGCGTAAAAAAGCCCAATTAGAGTCTTTTCACTTTGTGCTGGAGACAGCGGGGTCCAGGCTGATTGTCTTTCTCTGCTAGTTGCTCTGCTCCAGAAGGTGATACTGGGTTGGACCCCTGTTACCCTCGGAGCCTTCTGTTAAATTTGGCAGAAAAAACACCGGGGCTCTAGGAAGAACAAAGGCGCGCCGGTTTCACCATAGAACCAGAAAAAGAATCCCTGAAGAATGGATTAATTTGGTCTAATCGAGGAGACCCATTCCATGCTTACTCTAGCAATGAGAGCTATTGGAGCAAGCAGGAAGCGGCTCTCCTCCTTATTAAACTGCCTAAAATGGCTCAGAAGTTCTCTAGCATGCTCCCTCTATACAGCAGATGCTCTGCATTAATTGGTCTATGAAGGCCTGACCTGGGGTTCTGTGCAAGGGGTTTACTAAGCATATTTATTATTTGCTATAACCTGGCGTACATGATGTGTGCACACAAGGGCCGTATTTCAGGATATTATACACTTCTGTGTTGTGTGTGCCTCTGGGAGCTGGTGTTTGTGAGGTAATGTTTTAACAGCAGGTAAGTCCTAAACACCATTCATCAGAGGCCTGCTCTCTCCCCTCATCCGGCCACAGCCATGACTGATGGGCCTGTCTTTTGTATGAATGTTTAGCACAGTGGAAAGCCATATGCCACTGGCACTGCCTACTGCCCACCGCCTCCTACTGTAGCAGTGGTGGAGAGAGAGAAGAAAAGTCAGAGAAAATGGCAAGATGATGGAGGGTTCAAAAGCTATAACACAAGAGAGGGAATAATAAGCAAGGAATAAATGGAAAGAAAAAATTAAACACACTAATCATGCCCTAAACTCACAAAACTTTAAATACAGTTCATACTGCAGTTACTCTACCACTCACATGAGAGCACATGTACATTCAACCAGCTAAACACATTAATGGAGGAAATATATTTTTAATAAGAGAAGCGATGGTGGGAGGTGAGAGGGGAGGCAGTGCTGGGCTGGTCCATCTGTCCCAAGCAGCCTCTCTCCCAGTGCTGCTGCCGCCCCCTCGTGAGAGAAGCACAGCTGTTACTGGAAAGCCCTACTGTCCAGAAAGGGGCTCGCACTCCTCCCCTCCATCCTCCAACCCTCTGTCCCTCCACCTCTCTGCCCAAACACCCCTGCAAGAGGATGAAACGAACCAGCAAGCCCAGCCACTGTGCAGTCAGCCTGCGCGTCTGCAATTTCAAACCTCTTTAGATCATTTTTCATGCTCACCAGAAATGAATAATGCACACATTAACTGGTGCCAGTTAATACATTTCCGTCTCACTGCACTATATTTTTCAATAAGGGTCTAGCTGCTTCGGTTTGTTTTGCAAAACAGCCTCAGAAGGCTCCTGCTGCAAATGATCCCAGCACCCCCACCCTTTTTATCCACAACCAGAGAGCTTTTCCTTGACTTAAGAAATAATAAAATGGTCATAAATCCGCTTTAACTTTCACTGTTGCATGCAAATGTCAGTGAGTGTATTAGCTTTTTTGTTATATCCATGAGCATTTAGTGCTTTTCTCAGCTGAAGATAATACACCACAGCATTTTTCACAAGAGTGCATCCTCAACATTCAGCCCCCAGGGCACTGCTACATAGAAACAGAATCAATCTTGGGGAACTTCCAGGCTTTGTAAGGGAGCCAAATTGGCAGACTATGTCCATTATATCAGTTCAGCAAAGCCCTGACTAGCATCTGGCCACACTGGACGTTTTATAGCCCATCTCTAACTATTAATCATTGGCCGCGACATCACAGACTCTCAAGAGGGTGGCTGGATGCTCCGTTACAGGAACGCCACTGAAAATGCCAGGGCATGTAGACACAACGGTCTCAATACCCGCTGACAGTAGCCCTCCTTAAAATGACAGAGTGCATCCCAGCCAGACGGACAGAGTGGTGTCATGGAAGCGCTGTGACAGGCAAGGGGACCCCTCCGAAAATGCCACCGTGCCCTAGTGGCCTACAGTGTTGTAGTGCACTGGTAGTATCTGTTCTGAGGTCGTGTCATGTAATATGATCTAGATGAAGCGGACAGGGAGGGTCCCTGTCCCGGATGAGGATGGGGTTTCAGACAAGCTGCTCCTATAATAAGGCCTGCCATTCTAATGATCACTCAGTCAGCCTAACCTCTGACCCCTACTGTTATAAGGAACAGAGGGAGGGGCCGGCCGGGATGGTGGGAAGGACTGCGGGTTCAAATGCACAGTATTTACATCAATTAGACAGGCAAGATGGAGGTGCCCATCAGAGCCCATTAGGATTGTTGTGGTTTGGGGGGGGTGGGG
>NW_011333425.1:53510-119753 GCF_000735185.1 Notothenia coriiceps
GTGGGAAGGAGGGACAGTGAGGGCCGTGCAGAGGCCCAGCGGACACATCACAGGACTGCCCTTGATCACATCCTGTCACATTGATGAGAACTCTGTCAAAGCCACTCCTACAGATGTACGGTATGCTTGTGAGTGTGTGTCTCTGTGTGTGTGTTTGTGTGTGTGTCTGTGTGTGTGTGTGTGTGTGTGTGTGTGTTTCAATATGCCCCGCCTGCATCCAGTCTTTCAACATATACAATGAAACAACACTGCGGTATATTAACCTCCCAAAAAGCCCAACAATACAGCTATGATTATACATTCAAAAGGCACTGTCACTCAATTTTAGGGTGCCCATTAAATGTATTCCCTCTGCGGCTATATTTAATGGATATTTCATTGTAGCAGTTTGGATAAGCTTGGTGTTTTTTTTATTTTGTTAGGGGGTGGCTGTTGGTGCTTATCAGATGCAAAATAGCACACCTACTGTTCCAAAACACCCTCCGTGGGTTCAAATTAGTGCTCCCCTGCCTCTTGTTCTTCTGTTGAATATGCTGCTGCAACAAAGGGACGACAATGTTTTTTTTTTTCCTAACACGTTTGTTGATTTTAGCATTTCAGATTTTGGCTGTGAACAATCAGACTTTATTCTCCCAAATCCATTGATTACTATGATCAAAACTCATCAGTGTGATTAGTAGAACACAATAGAGAACCCCTCCTGAGAGTTGATTTTGTTGAATCATTGTGATGGAGCATCCAAGCAGGTAAAAGGTGTACAGTGAAAACCCAGAGAACAAGGAGAGGACTTCAGAAGGCTTTAGTATCCCATCTTTTATTAATGTCACTCCCTAGGACAGCAGGTTTTTGTCAGTCAGAATGGGTAATGAAGATGTTGGCGGGGCCGGGGAATCCATCCCTTTAATACTCACATATTTTATGATAATGAAAGGTATTCAAAGAATGATTATGATAAAAGTGGGCTCCCCCACTGGTGTGCCAGCACAGCTGTGCAGCTAGACAGTCAGCTGCAGGCACCCAATGAAAAGATCACACAGAAAGTAAAGAATGGATCCGTAAGTACATAAAGCGAATTCCTGATGGTTTTCCAGCCAACCGTACATCAGCAGCACTGCATGTTACACTGCATGACCAAAAATAATGTGAGGGGAAATCTTTCAGTCTGGAATGTCCCTATCCAAAGCTTTTTGATCTTCTTCTGTCTGCATTCGCTCCATAGCATGAAGCCCTTTCACCGTACTGACCTTAACATTGTTGAAACAGACTCCATCTTTAACGAAACAATAACTTGAGTGCGCGCCTTAAAGGCTATTTGTTGTGGTTCCAGTTATATCTACCATGGATTCTTTACATCAAAGCAGCGGAAATAAAAACAGTTGAGCAACAAGGACATTTCATCATGTGACATTAGTTGCATATTTAGGAGTTCACATAGAGAGGACATCGATGGTCGTGTGTCCTGTGGGCCCCCCCGACGTGCGTATCAGTAACATCTTCCAAGCATCAAAGCATCAACTGGTGTATTGTACTGTATGTGTAAACAAACTGAGCGGCCCCGAAAGCAAAGCCATACCAGCCCGCCAGAGCTTCAAAAGTTCTCTTCAAGCTGTAGGAAGCAGGTGAAAAAATAGGAGTGCGTTGAACTTTGACCCCGGGTGCACACTTGTTGACTGATGTTTCACACTGGGGTCGCCTTTTCCTTCAGCCGCATTCTTCAAGAAGAGCAGGCCTGTGTGTGAGTATGTGTGTGCGTGCATGCATGGTCCCCGGGGAGATCATCCCCTTCTCCCTTTGAAGGCTCTGTGCTATAGAGCTGTTTTCATACAGCACCGGCCATGGGCTTCCTGTCTCAGCTGACCCCTCGTCTCCTCGCGGACACTTCAGAAAAACTTCCCGGCACAAACACCTTTCTCCTATTAACTACAGAGGCTTTTAGGAGCAGGAGAGGGTAAAGGGGGTTCAGAAGCTCGTGGGTGCCATCCCACTCAGGAACAAAGAGACGGGCATTCAAAAACAAACATGCTAACGACATTAGCCCACCAGTCAGCAGTAACCAGCTGAAGCCTCTCAGCGACACTCAGCTGTGTTTTTACTGCTTAAATAAAGACTACATTGTGTCTGTGCGCAGATTGATTTCTTGGTCCAAGCTATGGCTGCTTTTGAGTATAGGGACATTTGGAACTGAACCTGAAAAAGGGCCAAATCAAATACAATTTACAACAGATTCTCTGGATGCATGGTGCTCCGTCCAGCTGACACAACACAGGGTAAGAGATGAAAAGAGGATGGGGTTCACCATGGATCAGTTCCACATGGCCTTCAAACGAAGCAACATAACAGCACAGCGCAGACGACCATGTAACCAGCTCAGGCATCCAGCACACCTGCCTATAAACACTTCATACCCATGAAATTAAATTAGATACTTGGTACACAAACAGCCTCATACTTCAAAAAGTCTCGAATAATAGTAAAAGCTACAACAGGACAACCTGCAACTGTGACACATATTAACCCCCCCCTCCCCCAATAAAACCAAACAAGAGCCTGATACACAGATCAAGTTCTTTATTTCTAAATGGTAAGTAAATTATAATAAGTGGAACAATGTAAAAATGTGTTTTACGGCAGGCAGGGGTCCCAATAGGCTCCCTCAGGGTGTGGGCTGTTTGAGCTGGTCCAGTTTGCGTCGGAGCATTTTGTAGTTGTCTCTGGTCCCAGGAGCCTCAGGGTCCAACTTTAGAGACAGTTCATAGTGTTTCTTCGCCAGCTCTAGCTTTCCCCAGCGATGATACAGAACAGCTGAGGAAAAATAGATTAAAGCTGAGAAGGAGCAACCATTGTGATGGTTTACAGCCATTCATAAAAGGGTGAAGGTAGGCTGCAAAATAATGCTTCTGCTATCAAACACAGTTGTTATTTTATCTTTTGATCACCCAGAATCTTTCATGAACTCTGTAAAAAATGTGTGGTACAACCAAGTAGCTTACCTAAATTGCCATGGCAACTAGCAGAATTTGGGTTGATCCGGAGTGCAAGGAGGAAGAAGCCTTCAGACTCCTGAGGACAAAGAAAAAAGACTGTTTTATTATTACTATAACTATGACTGACTTTTGGAAGACATGTTCGTAATAAGATCATCAATATAAATATATAGATATTCTGTGTTGAAATGTTTCTAAGACAGTGACTGACCTTATATTTCTGTGATTTCCCCAGGACGTTGGCCAATGAAAACATGATAGTGTGGTCGTTGGGGAGGAGCTTCAGAGCCTCTCGGCCGATCAGCTCAGCCTGACCCAGGTTACCTTAAAGACAGAGCAGACAAGGACCAACATATGTCAATACACACACACTACAAATACAGCTTGGATGTACAAACACTTAAAATGAGTGTGACTTACATATCATGGTAAACTAAACGGCTGTGTTAACATTCATACACATTTAACAACTATAATACTATAATAAGAGCTGCTGAGACGAGAATCTGATTTTATTTGTCAGCAGTGTCTAGAGGAGAGTTTTTCCCCCTCCACGGTTTAGTCTCCTAATTAAGGTTGAACACAAGGCCCACTGGGTTATTGATCTCTGTCACAGACCCGTCTGATGTCTGGCCAGAAATTGAAAGGCAGAGAGAGAGAGAGAGACAGAAAGAGAGACAGACAGAAAGACAATGGCCGTCACGTCCTGAGTCATGGCCTGTGCCCTTCAGACACAGCGTGCCAACATGTGAGTACATGTGTGACTGTGTCTGAGCGCCTGAATCTACACTGATTCCTCCTTTTGTTTGTGTAATGATCAAAACAAAAGAGCGGTCGTGAACAACAAAGAGAAAAGAATATTCCCAATTCCTTGCTTTTTGAAAATGACACCTATTGTTCTTCTTTTCTCTCTTTTTTGTTTGTTTGGTGGGGAACAGGGGAGAGGGGTAGAATTATTTATGTCAGATTTGGGGAACAAATGCGGAGGGGGGACTCTGAGGGGGCGCTGTTCTGGCTGTGCTTGCCCACGTTTGATCAGGAACATACTGGACGCTGATTGGACGGTTCCAGTGCCCTCCTGGGAGACTCCGCCCCCGCGGGAGCTGCTTCTGACAAAACGGCTCGAGCGTTTGGAAATCAGAGCATTCTCCACACGGCAGGGAAGAGTGCCTTCAAAACTCACAACACAAAGCTTTAATACATAAATTTCAAGCATTGCTGATTCCTGCTCTTCCGGTCTAATCTTGTTGGCTATTTAGATTTCCTGCCTTTCCAGAATAACAACGCTGTGATTTTTGGCTGTTAATGCTGAAACAAGCTGCACCCACAACAGAGAGATCTTTCAAAGTAAAGAGACTGATACATGAAAACCAATTCACAAATGGATAAAGCTTATTATTTTGTCATTTTATATTTATTATTACTTAATTATAATATGTTTGATGTGAAGCATTCTTTAGTAGCATGAACAAAGTGTCAATCTGGGTTTAAAAAGACTCTCGAATAGGTATAGCAGGTTCCAATCTTCATGTGTGAAGGTTATATTAAATCACTACACATTTTTATACTGTACGACAAGCATGTATGTGTGTGTACCCATGTTGTCAGTACCAGTGTTGTCCAGCAGTATGACCATGTTGTTCCATGCCAGGCTGTGGTCTGGCTTGAGCACGGTTGCGTTCCTCCATGCGTTCAGGGCATCCACATTTCTGTTCAGGTCAGCATACTGTCAAGACAAGAGAGAAATATCGTTATAAAAATTCTCCTTTATTGATGTATCGGTCCCCAAACAGATGTATATGTGTAATTGTATGTACATGTTAGAGTCCTGGTTGTAGAGGAGCACCATTAAACTGACTATGAATCTAGTTTCCGTTTGTAAAAGGAGAGACTCTGTTTTTTTTAAAAGCAGCACTGCCTAACCATGATTAGACCCTGGAGTCTCACCAAGCGTCCTAGATTATAGTAGCAGTCTGGGTATTTCTTGCGGAAGCGGATGGCATTCCAATAGCTCTTCTCTGCTGCCTCGAACCTCTGCAGGCTGTTCTGAACTATACCCAGATTCATCCAAGCTGCTGCAAAGTCAGGCCTGCATGGAATAAGAAAAATACAATGCTATAAGAAGGGAGCTTTTTTTTAAAGATATTCCATGTTGGAATCAATTAAATGAAGGTCTGGTCTGTAACAAAAAGTAGATTATTTTGGGCGACATACTGAATAGAAACAGCTTTGGACAGCAGATGCTCCGCCTCGATCAGTTCATTCCTCTCCTTCAGGATGTTCCCCAGGTTGTTCATAGCATGGACATAGGTAGGATGAAGGCTGAAAGACACAGAAAAATGCACTTAACACGACTCAGCCCTCACTCACATGTACTGCCATTATACATCCAGCTGATTTCTTGTGAGGAGACATACCTGACTGCCTCTCTGTAATATGCGATAGCAGCAGTAGAGTTTCCTCTGTCGGCCAGGTTCTTACCAACATTATAATGCACCTGAGGAATAAGTGATAAGGCATGAGAGAGAGACTTGAATTGTGTGGCCTCAATGTATTGACCAATGCTGTGAAAAAGAAAAGATTTACCTTGGCATTGAGTGGACAGACAGACAGGGCATTGGTGAAGAGGCTTTGCTCTGACCGCCACTGGTGACTGCGGAGAGCACAGCGAGCTACATACACACACAACAGTCCGAGCACCGACACACACAGTGGCTTCTTGAATGGGAAAGGAAAGAAACAAACAGAAAAAGACAACATGTATTAACATATAGTGTTAATCAATATAGCCTTGATGCATAAAAATCAATTATCTGTGACTCAGAGTTAACAGCCTGCAAATATATCTATGGGACACATGGACACCACCTGCTGTTATCTTCCCTTTATAGGTGAGTCATTAGTCATTCCTCATGCCTGTACCTGCTCTGCATCACTGAATCAATAAAGCTGCCTAAACAGGTGGTGAAATAAGAAGTTTGAAACCAGGACCTGTTAGATTGTATAAATAGAAGGGTCACTGAGTTGTCATATTACACTCTGAGGTTTAACAGGGTGTGGAATCCTGTTTTTAGTGTATTATCTTAGTATGATTTAGCTCTACCCTGTATTTGGGCCAGCGGCAGCAGCAGTGTCCCACAGAGTAGGCCAGCAGCAGGCAGTATCCAGCTGAAGACAGGTAGAGAACTCTCTCAGCAACGACGAAGCCCACCCTGAAAAAGATGTTGCAAGCCGGCAGAAAAGGGACCACCAGCAGCACCAGGCCCAAGGTCAGTGTCCTGAGGAAGAGGACATAGAGTGAGGATTATATACATTCAATGACACTCAAAAAGGGCAGTGTATGGTGAAGAATTAAGTTAGGATAAAATATTCAGGTTCAATAAAAACTACTCCAAAAATCATCCTGAACATAGAAACTTTCCCTGTGAAGCACACACTCGTTGGTATGTCTCTAAACCAACAGAGAATTTTTAAAACTCAATCGAGACGTGGAGCTCTGGTCACACTGCAGTAGACATGGTACAATTTTCATAATCAAGTGTGAGTCTGGAGAGGCCAACATGTACTTCCTCTCGTCTACAGCGAGGGTGAGATGGCTGTTCTCGCTTACCTCCTCCTCTGGCTGTCCTGCGAGCATAAGGCTTGGCTTATCAAGCCTATCAGGATGCACCAGAGCAGCAGCAGCCATACCATCCTCCAATCAGTGGCTGACTTAATGAGAGGCACACAGCCCATGGACCAATCAAAACACAGCCACCAGGGACACAGCAGCAGCCAGGCATTCAGAGAGTAGTAGTAATTATAGTTCACTATCTGCCAATCAAAGAGGAACAGGAGGGGTGGAGAATGGGAGAGAGTAAGGAAACATGAGAAGAAAAGCATTTCAAATCCAATCACTATCTTTCATTGGACAATTCATTGTAACACAGATCCTAACGTATTTCTAATGAGGATCAAATTGTGTCGAGCTTTAGTGTGTGATTAAATAATGCTTTTCACATTAAATAACCTCAAGAAGAAAATCATACTTACTCTTAGAAATATATTTTCTGCAAATGAGGCAGGGTTGTCTACTTCAGTGAATGCTGGTGGTCCTGTTCCCATGATCCTCCAGCGTGCATAGAGCATTGAGAGTCCTCCAAGACCCATGAGAGCTAATCGTGTAAGCAACCCCGTTCGCAATATCTCACTTACCTGTCAGAAAATATAACCACATGTCATTGACAGATAAATATCCACGCTTCGTAGTTACTTGTAAGTGCCATTTCAGGACTACAATTCAGTCAAAATCATATTGCTTTACATAGAAAATGTATGTGATGTGACATTAGTGCATACTTTATGACATAAAGGAGAGGGGGGGGTATATAAACTGTAACTCACATTGAGCGGGTTCTTCCTGAGGAGTAGCCTCTGGCTGAGTTCATACACATTAACATTACAGATCAGAAGGACATCAAAGGCTGCATTTACGCCCTGAAGGAATATACATGAAGGAGGAAGCAGAAACGGCATTTAAAATGTATATAGGTCAGCAAAAGTAAAGGATCTTTAGCTCCTATCATACATGTGAAAAACATGACATTGCTCACGTGAGCAAGAAGAACAAGAAGACATCAATTGGTGTTTTCATTAGGTGGTAACATATTTATATTTATCATGTGTAATTTGGAAGGATTTTCTTTTAACATTGTTCTTACTGGATCTGATAAAATCATCAACTCACAACAAAATGGCTTTGAAATAAATAAATATATATTTGTTTTACCAAGACTGTGATGCCTTGTTCTTTACAGAGCATCGCTGCAGCACACAGCAAGAGGCTGACCACAACCCACTGGACAGAAAACCTGTCATCTCTGTCACTCCCTGTGAACACAAAGCCGAAACCAAGCCCGTTACGGACAGTTAGGGCTCAAATTGCATGAGTTCAAACAGATGGATTTAAAAAGAAGTAGCTCCACGATGTTTGATTCTGACACTACGGCAGATATGGACAGGCTTTTGAAGTGCACTATTAAAGTGTACATGAAGAATCAAACTTGTTAAATACCTCGGTTGAAAGCTTTACAGTAGGTGAGGAAAGACAGCTGGAAGAACAGAGCGCACAAAAGATCTGCTCGACCCACTATACCAGCCACCTAGTGATACCGAGAAAAATAAACATAAAGAGCAACATAATTAAAGATGCGATATGAAAGGCAGAAGTTTCTCTACCAAGTATACATTGGAAAACATCATCATCATCATATGCATCCCTTCATTAATTTCCACATGATGTATTACATTCCTTACATCACACCACTTATTTTGCACAGGGCATCCGGTTACTAATTGAAGATTATTAACAGAGATAGGAAACATCTCTCATTACCAGCATTACCACCTGTAGGTGTGTGTGTTGTTTACAGTGTGTGGGTACAGTATGGTAGGCATCCCGGGGTTGCCTGCTTTGATACATACAGTGGGCCTAAGCCAACAGTCCGCCTGCCTCCCACCCCCCAGGTCTCACCCAGCCCTTGACCTGCATGATTAAAGAGAATGGAGAGGGGGAATGCTGCTTTCCAGCCAGGCTTTGCAGCAAACACACACGTGCTGGCTGGTTAATAAGCATCCCAACACTAGGGCTGTGCATCTTCACTGGTCTCACGATTCGATTCGATTACGATTATCCTGTCAACGATTCGATTCAATTCGATATCCCGATGCATACCAATGCGTTGCATCCTCAATTTTCTATATTACTGCACATGGCTTATTTTTCATCAATGCATACATGCAGTAAATACATATGAACTCTCTTTTTATTATTTAGAAAGTGCTTCAGAAATCAATAACATAAATGTCTTGACATTAATTTATAAACCAAAATGAATGAATTGTATAGGTCTAGCCTCCCTATATCTGTGTGTGAAGTTGTTCCATCCTCAAAAACAAAAAAATAATGCTTCTGCAGTCTAGCTGCAGCTTCTAGCAACAGTCTTCTGTTAAAAAAAGGACACTGAATGTCCTGAATGTGGCATCACACACAGGACTTGAGTCCGAACACAGCAGACAACAGGAGTATTTACAATAGCATAATTAATATACAAACAAAAATACTGCATGTGAGTACACACTTACATTATCTGTCTTACTGTTACATAAATCCCATGAATGTATGAGATTAAGTTCATTATATCTCAGTGATTAAGTGAATAATAAAGTTTCTATCGGTTCACTATCAGCCTGTCACTCATTATTTTCAGGGAGGGGGCGGGGTTTGGAGGAACGGAGAGGAGACGGTGATCGCGGAAGCTTTTTTCCTCCTTCCTTCACAAACTTTACACACGTACTGTATATATCGTCTGAAAATTGCTAGAGGACATTCATACTCTGCAATCCAAGACTTAATTAAATCCACCAAAAACCTGACATGATTGTAACTCGATTATTTTTGAAAAACATAAATCCCTGTGTCTCTGAGCCGCAGCGACACGGAGTGATTCAGAGCCGGTCCTTCTGTTGGTTCTGGACTGGTGTTCTTGTGTTGGTGGATAAAGCAGACTGCTCCGTGTTTGGTGTTGCTGTCACGTCTGTTCCCTGATCTCTGCGTCACCGACCGATTTGATATTAAAGTGACAGAAAAAAAACGTTATAGTAAAGCCGCGGCCGGAAAATTACTACGCTATAATCGATTATCTTCCGTCACTGCATCGATACCGAATCGTCCACGTCCGCATCGCAATGCATCGTAGAAACGATTATTTTTCAACACCCCTACCCAACACAACTAATAATCAGGCCGTGCTACCACTCGCACCTTGGCCCTGCACTGCCAGCTGAGACCAGGCTTTTGTTCTTGGCATGGAACCACTGCATGTTTAGTATTAAAACCTCCCGACTAGCATGTCAAGATGCCATGATGGGCTGCTGTAGGGCATCCATGTTGATAATAAAAGTGTATATGTAGCCCAAAAGCACAAACAGTGAATTGTCTCAAGGAGCTGTACATGCATGTTGTGACCCAGCCCACGTTCAAAGCCAGATTTGGAGCCAACATGATTTGGCAACTGGTGCATCAGGATATAGAAGGGGAATAAGCTGATGTAAATATGACTGTTTCTACTTGCCCTGATGTGTCATGAGTTCAAACACGTGTGAGTGTTGTTGGTTCACCATGATTAATGAAACATTTCAACATTTTTTAAATGCATTGTGGCCAATTATGGTGTTATATGGTCCATTTGCTACATACTGTGTTAAAAGAAATGGAAGGCAAAGCAACATGTGAGAGAATATGCAGGGGAAATCTATTGAAGCAATATAATATAACATCTTTAAAATGAATTTGAAAATAAATTGCACATTAAAATATAAATTGCTTGGAGGATAAATCATAAAAACATTGATGTTAAAAACACATTATGTTTCTATAAAGGGCAACAGTTGCACAATGTCAGGTTTTGTCATACTGTGTTACTTAAAGAGAAAATGTTCAAAAGAGCTTCCAAGCCCGTCCAGCATGCTGCTTATTTTTTCTATAAAACAATGTTTTGAAACATTTCTGAAACATTGAACGGTGTCAAAAAAAGTATGTTGTTTTTCTTTTTGCTGTATTTGTTCATTAGTGAATCTTTGCAGCATTTTCTTTTATGACACCATTATTTAATTCTCTGGGTTGTCTGAAAAGTTTTGAGAGGACAAGCATTTGATTTTGTTCAAACTAAAAACAGCTTTGGTTTTTGTGTCAGCCGACTTCAGATATGGCTGTATTTTTTCTAGATATAAAGAAAGATAACAAAATTGTAAATGTGAATCAGTATGCACCATACAGTATAAATCTTCTACTGACATTAGAGAATTATTCTACTGCTTTGAGTACTAACAATATAGTCCGTCCTGCATGTAGGAAGGATGAGGATGTACTTAATATAAATAAACAAAACATATTTTTTTTCAACTTGAACTCCACTTACACTTTCTGTGTGGACGGGGTGTGCGGCAAACAAGAGGGCAGCAAGCAGAGAGGTCTTGGGAGCGTTGTTCAGTATCCTACCATTCTCATCATGGGCCAGTCCACCAATCAGTATAGCAAACATGTCAATCATGAGGGCAGATATGACAGCATGGAGGATGATGTTCAGCACATGGAAGCCAACAGGGTGCAAGCCTCCCGCCAAGAGGTAGTTCAACCTGCAAGAGCAAGAGAGGGAAATACCTGACCATAAGTGAATGGCAGATTTAGGAAAGTACAGATATATTTGAGGGTGGTAAGAGCTAAGTGAAAGCAGTGATAGGGCAGTGTGGGAAAAAAAGAAGTGTGGAAAGGTGTGTTGTATTTGTAGGAACTTTTATAAAGGACAGTGACCTTGGTGCTGTCAGCGGATAGCACAGTTATCTTAAGTGTGCTTAATTGACATCTGCACCTCACTAAGACTTCATTAAGCAGTAAGAGAGAATGGGAAAAGAGTCCTTATAAGAGACTTATCCATGTGACAACCTGCAACAGTTCCATGCAGCACTAGACTCAGACCAGTGTTTACTGATACACATGTTCTGTGATGCCTCTGAGCACGTCTCCCACCTACACAGAGAACGAGGAGGGCAGCATCGTGGTCACCTTTGTCAAAGTAAGGTCATTCGAACCCCTAGGCAGCCCTGAGTTAAATGCTTCCCTAAATGGAGCTAAACGTTGCAAAGCAAGCTGCTTTAAAATTAGCCCACTATTGTCTTTCTCCTGTGGTCAAATGCAACCACAGTGTTAACGTGGATGAAGGCTAAATCTATCCACGTGAAAGTATCTGTGGGCACAGGGAGCTGACAGGTCTGCGCACTCAGCATATGTAGACTCTCCTAGGAACCTTGCACACAACAAAACCTGAGGTAGGACATTAGCAGAATTGACCGGGCCGCACCAGTGGCACCAAGGCCCATTTATTTCCCCTACAAACACAGAGAGAGAGAGAGTGGACTGATAGGGCCCCAGCTAAATCTGGGGTGAAAGGCAGAGAGACAGATGACTTACTTCTGTGATCCCTCCAAAATCCACAGTGACTAGAACGTCATTACCTGTGACAAACTGAATGCTTACCCTTGCACCAGAGTTTGACGAATATGTGCAGCTTATATGTGTCAGGAGGAAGACGACGCCACGCAGTCCTTGACCTTTCCCACAGAGCACACTTAGCTGCTCATTCAGGACTAAAACCACCAACTTTGTCACCAAGGGCCTAAGCAAGTGTTTAAAGGAATTAGGAAAAGCCTTTGCATATTATGGGGCAGCTAGGTCATAAGCAAGCACCACTACAGCTGCACAGACTGCTGTAAATGGAAAACCAACTGAATAAGGCCAAAAAAGCAGACATACCCACTGCCAGCCTGAGCTTTTTTAACCTCAAAACAAATGAATGTACAATTTTAAAATCAATGTGCAGTTAGATGAAATGTCCATTCAACTACTTGCTTTGTTTAGAAGCACTTGAAATTAATCATATACAAATCATGTGTATTTGGAGAGCTGTAAGAAGTTCAAAATATAGGTTGTTATGCCAGAGTCCTTGTTTTCCTAAATTGCTAGGGGAATACAGCACTTCTATAACAGGCACCACTCATTAAGTGTTGACAGCTGACCAGGAACAAGTATATTTTTGGTAACTTTGGTCTATCATTAGTGTTTGCACTCATACAGTAGATATGTGTCCTTACCTAAATGTAAGGACAGTGAGAGGTCGGTAGGATTTGTGACTAGAGTTGCTACTCAGGTTGCTTCCCCAGAAGTCATTGCTCCAGATGTTGTTCAGGGGTGTTGTTGGTTTCAAGTCCTGGAACAAAAACATAACATTTGACATTAAAATGTGCAGAACGCCACTGTTAATGCTGCAAAGGCAATGTAATAAAAACAATATAAGTTTTGCAATACAAGAGATTACATCAATGTTCTTTTTTCAAATGTGAACATGCTTGCATTACTGCAGGAAAAAACAACCTACCTTGTTGTTGATAATTGCTTCAGAATCATCAAACACAAACTCCCCGTCATGACTGTTCATGAAGCACAGCAGTGCCACCAGGGCAACAGTGACCCTGGCTTGGACTGGTGCGAGCTTTGGGAGGGGTATTTGGCCATCCCAATAAACTTCAGACAATGCCATGATGTGGCGGGTCTTAGGTCATTCTGTATCATCACCTAGTCCCTGAGGGAGTGAGTGCAGAGAGACACCGCCATATTATACAGCTGATACAGCCGTGTGTTATAAAAAAGTGCGAACATGCATAATAAAGAAACACTGTCTTTTTACAATGGGTTGATTCATACCTTATCTTTTGAGAGGCATATTGTGAGAGGTCACAGTGTCTTCTTTAACTCCCATGTTAGCTTCTTCACCAGCTGGCTAACTAGCAAATGTTAACTCACCACAAAATGAGCCAACATTCGTACCTGCACACAAACATGGAGATTAGCTTTGCACTTTTTTACAAAGAGGTTTAATGATTACGCATGATGAGTGACACATGACGCTGTAACGTGAAGGGTAACGTTACCTGTGTTAGCATACTAGTAAGTCTTCTTATCGGGTGCATTTACCATGAATACGGCATAAACATGACATGCACTTGGTAACAGCAATATCCGTTCTACGGTTTCTGTTCTTAATATTTTGTGAAGATCATCAGTCAAAAAATACAGCCCCTGCAAGGAGCCGAGGAGCAACTCACCGTTGTAAACAAATATCACGCTCGGGCTGCAACACTTCCTGTCCAGCGGTCACGTGTTCATTTTCAGCCAATAGTTGAATGCTGTAGTCTTCTTCTTCTTCTCCTCCTCCTTGTGGTGTGCACTGTGCAGTAAGTGGAGTAGATTCACATAGGCCACATACAAACTGCATATTGAGCATATTTTGAAAGCTCTTACAGGTTTAACTGGGAAAAACTAGCACATGATGCCATTTAGTCTGTCAGGTAACGTGTATTGCTCATACAATACATTTGAAAAATCTAACTGATAGTTATTATGAAAAGATAAAAGCTCTTCAACCTGTCTTGCGCATGTGTCCTTCAAAAGGACTTACATAGTATCTTAATGGTCTACTTAATCAGAACAGTTTGCTTTACAATAGATCTATTTTCGCCACACCTTCCACCTCTCACTGTTTCTCTTTGACCTACAACTAGCTTCCCAGTTTAGCATGAAACAAAGTTCAGTTATTATCTGTCTTTCATATTAATTTGTTTTCAATCCTACCACTTTAAAGCTAACCACTTTAGATATGAGGAACTCAACACATCAGATTACAAGATGATTTAAAGCTGTGTTAACTGCTCGACAAGTGATTTATTTTGTGTTAATGCATGGTAACTTGGTCATGTATAAAATGACAAAGTGCTTTAATAAATCTACTTACAGGAGCAATAATTACCGCAGTGAAGTAACTGTTTCATGTAGATTGTTGTAAACAAGATTTTCAGCTTCAAATAATCTCCATGTTATGCATGGATCTGTCCTTGATTTTTAATCTGTACACTCTAATAAAAAAATTAATTTACATGAACAATTATGTTACTTTTGACATGGGATTATGTTATTAGGACTATGCTAAATTCAGTCTCACAACAAAAATGCAACACCAGAGGAGAGAACATGCATATAGCTAACCATTTGGCCATAGATAAATCATTCCTTCATCTCTTTTTCAAATATCATGTCCTTTGACAAACCAAGTGTCATTACATTATATGTATTTCACAGGGTAGGCAGAGTAGAGAGATAACTTTGAAACATAATTTCAAATTCATAATCTATTCACTAAGGAAACTGATACACAAGCTTCTTCTTTAATGACGGAGAATGTTCAACTTTAGCCAGCTTTTATCTTGCATTGGCCTCAACTGAAAGTGAAAGTGTTTGTCAGTGTTGGTGCCATGCTTTACTTAGTCAGTGCGCAGAAAGAATTATGGCTCTGTGTCTGTATTCCTCTGTCATAGACTGCGTGGTTGAAGTCTCAAACACTAGTAATCTGTTGTCTGTCATATATGTTAATGGATAGAAGTGGTAATGGAAAGATGATTGTCTTTAAGAATTAGAGGTGCTTATGTTATTGAGGCCCATAGCAGGCCTTAGGATTTTGTGCTCCACTTCACCTGTCATTGCTTAAGGAAGACTAGGAATCTCCCTAATGGCCAGAGCCAGGGGCCCAGGGCGACGAGGGGGGAAATGTTGTCAAGGGCACATTCTCAGACCTTAAAAATGGGTCTTAGGGTTGGTTAGAGAAGCAGACACTTATTCAGCAAGAAAGCACATAATTCAGGCCATGTTTCAAAACATCATACTTATGGGAACTACCAGTTGGGTGAAGCTTCAAGGTTTTACTCAAAATGTTCAAATCAGTTCAGAGCGCTCATATTATACAGAATTTACTCCGTTTTTGCATCTGGCCTTAATATTACAAGCTGGAGCTAAATGTTCCCTTTCCCAGCAAGAACATGGATATGTAACAGAAACACTTAGTACCCAAAAAATCCCTAATTACCACTCCATGCAAAATGCATGAAGTATGGATTTCATCTCCTGGTTCTTCACCCATGTCCGTCAGTTGGTATTCATGTTATTAGCATCACTTCCAGTGGGCTGGTCAGGGCGGGGTAGTGGAGATAATGAGGGAGGATGTCCCAGAACCACCAATAGAAGATCTAGTGGCCCAAATGCAGGGAGACAGGGCTGACAGTGGAGTCCCTGTCAGAGAGGGTCTACTGTTTTTGTGATCACGCAGAAGGTGACAGACATTGATTGTGTGCAGTCTGACAGAGAATCACAGCAGAAAGGAAAGGTCAGGGTCAAATGGCGTGAAAGCGAAGAAATGGTTAAGCATCACGCAATGTCCTCAAATGAATGATGCAGCCTGCATGTGTTTTTCATCATTAGCTGTTAATCTCAGTTGGAACAATTGTCTTTTCTCTGATCTCAGCGGGAGATATACAGCGATATACTCCAAAGCTTTGTTTATGAAAGAAAATGTTTACTAATGAAGAGCAAAATGTATACTTGTAAAACATGCTTTGTGTGAAATATTATACATTTCTTAAAGATTACAGATCTGGCAAAAATAGATGTACTAGAACAACTTTTTGCACCCGGGACAAAAATAATCTCATGGGCTAATGTGTGTTTATCCCCTTCAGACCTTAAACATGAAATATGTATGGGTTTAAGCCAATGAAAATGCATTGTATTACATTTTGACTTCTGCCTTGTTACTGAGTACAGTCGAACTTAAACTCAAAGAGTGAACAACTTTTGGATATGCAAATATATAACCTTACTTTCTGTTCTGGGTGTGTTGTTGACATACTTACAATATCCACTTACTTTGAAGATTTTCTTCTGCATGAACATCACAGAAATAGTATTTGGTTTGTCCATTCTGGGCTTCTGTTGAAAAAAGACAGACTATGTGGAAGATGTCCCTCCTTATGTAGATATGAAGGGTTTATTCAAAGCTAACCAAAACAAAACAATTCATATTTTAAAGTGAATACACACTATGAAAACACAGGAATGCATATAATATTCAGTTTCTGCTTATATATCCTCCTGAATCCGGCACACTGGCCCTTTAAGACAATGAAGAACTTACCTAATTTGAAGGTGGTGGACATAATAGAGAAATATTTTGGCATAAAATTGATTGATTTGAAATTACACAGGAAGAAAACGGTCAAAAAATCTTGTGAGTCGTAACATTTTCTTTCTTGGAACGTGGCCATGCTAAGAGTCAAAGTGAGTACTCGTCCTTGGACAAGGTGCTCTTCTGCTGCAATGGTCATTCAAACATAGTCAGTAAAGCAAGACCTTACACAGAACAACAAATAGCCAAACCGGTGGTTTTGAACGGCGTCCTTTATAATTTAGGAGTGGTGAATGCTGCATATTTGCATTAGGCATGCAGTAAGTCTTTTACAGCCCAGTGAATAAGGTAAAACCAACTCCTTGTTCTGCTTGCTCTCTTTTTCGAAGCGAGAAGCATTTCATTTCTGACTGTCGACAACTTCCCCTTCATTAAAGAGACTGGTCTCCAAAGTGTTCTTGGAAAACATTCCTATTTTTGTCTGGGTGACAGAGGTGGAACAGACATCTACAACAAAGGTGAGTGAGATATAATTGACTGTAAACCAAGTACTAAGTCACCGCTTGTCATAAGCCCTGTCTGAACCTCTTTAAAAGGCGCTCTTCACTCATTATTTTGGTAAAGCTGTAAGCCTCACCTTTTCTGATCAAAAGTTTCTTAATATCACTATCCCTCAAAACTTATCCTTAAAGACAGTATTGTATCGTTATACGTGCTTCATCTCCTCTAAAGTTCTTGTAAGCGACTATTGATGCGGTGGAGCTGAACTGTCTTCTTTTGAAATGCTCACCTCAAAGGTGCTGAATCCAAATCTCTACACGATTGAGCTGAGCCACGGGGACTTCACGTGGAAAATCAAACGCTGTTTCAAGCACTTCCAAGCTCTTCATCAGGAGCTGCTGATGTTCAAGGCTCTCTAAAGCTCCCCCTGCCAACCTGCATGTAAGAACTGCTAATTTGCCCACCTTTTGTCACTCACTTACATATGCAGCACACAAAACCCCAACACACACACACTGTATAGAGTGTGCAGAATTACACAAGACGTAGACACAGATACATGCACAAAACTGACTTTAAGCAAGAATCCTATTTATACCAGTCCTTCCTCTCTGATATCCCTGAGTGTTCATCTCACAGCTGATGGTAACAGTTTCTCTTCAGCTCACTCTCCTTTCCTTCTGTTCAGCAGCTTGGAAAAATACAGCATGTTCTTGCAGACATTGAAAATTCATTTATATAACAAGACCAGTGAAGGATTTCAAAAAACTACTTCTAGCCGAACGAAAGCAGAGTTTAGTTTGGCATACTGTACATTGGTATACTGGGATTTGGAGAGAATTCAGTCTTTTGTTAAATCAGTTGACCTCTCAAACTGAATGCTGCAAGCTCCCCAAAGTTAGATGATGCACCATTTCAACCTTCAAAATCACTATCAGGTAAACATGATGTGAAAGCGTTGTGTGGCTTTACTTATTATTACTTTTCCTCGTATAATGTATGTTGGCGGGCCCTGGGACTCAGGCTTTTCATTGCAAACAACTAGCTTTTAAATGACAATACAATCTTTGACTTCTTTTAATGTTTGAGTTAAACAGAGCTTTTATTTAACATGTATTATCCTATATGTTGTTCCCTTAAATACTTCTGAAGATAACATGCAATGAATGTAGCAGAACCTGAGTGAAACTTTCATACATTCGCATTATTAATATCAGTGCTGTAATTTCAGGATCTTTGGAAAAAACTTTTTAGGCAATGCATGCACTCTACAGCTGAATGGAAAACAGCTGGACTCTGTCTGACGGATGGAGGACAACCTACAAATCCTTCAAAAACACCGTTCACAGGATCCATCCAGCGACCATAAGTGCGGCTATTTACAGTCAAAGCCTTGAATGACATCAATGCAGTAAACTCCATTGAAGGTGATCCATCTACTCTTTAATTAGGTGTGAAAGCTAACAGTAATTTCATCCTTGTCAGAGTTGTGTGGCCTGCATGAGGAGAGTATCTTCACAGAGGACGCTGATGGAGAATAGCTTGCATTAATGAGGGGACACACAGCAGGCAGGAGCAAAGAAACTATCACTTTAAGAGCTAAGATGGCCGCTAATATCCATTGCCTAAAGAAAAAAAAGCGATGAGGTGACACATTATAATAATGATGCATAACTGCAAAGTAAGCATTTTACAGTAAAACAAGGTAAATTTGTTCTTAAAGAATATGTGTGACTAACTAGAGGTACTATTTTCTGCTGAAAAGTTTGCAGCTTCATTAGGCTGCCAATGTGTCACAGAGAACTTCATTCTTTTCAAAGACTTCAGAGGAAATTGGTCTTTGCTGTTTCTTTTATTTTGCTGTTTCCTTTTGGCAAGAGGAGAAGATGAGTCTATTATATTTCATAACGCTTAGCATTGCAGTCTGTGTGTTTTTCCTGGACCTTTGGACGTCAGTCAGATCTCCTTTGTAAGCAATAAGCTTGTTTCATTTTAGTGTGGAAAATGCAGAGGATGATACAAACTAAATAAGATGTATTATCTAAATTATAAATGCACAAGTTTAAAGATGCTTCTTATAGCCGTATTTATAGAAATGAAAATGTAAACTATGCTTTCTATGCCACTAGTCCTTTATGCGTTTTACTTTTGAAGTCATGGGTTCATCTTGAAGCGTAGGGCGAACAACACAAATCCAGCGCGAACACATTGGTGTAGTACTTGAGGGAATAGAAGGTAAGAGAAGGAATAATTACACACTATTCTGTGTTAGCCTTAGTCCGTATCTCACTTAATATGCATATAAACGCCATGTTTTATGAAGCTCCCATATTCATGATTGCGTGTGTCATTCCTTACATCTGTGTAAAAAATGGATTCAGCTTTCTACACACTGAATTGTGTGTGTGTGAGTGTGATTCTGTGCACTTTGTAGATGGCTGGTGGGGATGGTATCTTTTGTTCTCTACATGAGGCCGAAGGACAGCCAGGTGGGGATGGTGATCCTCTATGATAAGGGCTTTTTTACATCAACATGAGCCACCCAGGAGACTGGCGTCCATCATGCAGTCACCATTGAGAACCTCTGCAGGCAGGCATCTGTTCTTATTGTATTTACATTTTTTGCTGTGATGGCATAGCTACACATTTGTGCTGACTGCACTCCAGCACAGATTACTTGTGTGGTGTGTTTTACAGTATATCTCTGTATGCATGTCACAAAGGTCACATACATATTGTGTGGGAAAATCACATGCTGTCTCCATCAGGCTTTACCAACAAAGCTGTACTGGACTTAAAACAGAAATGTGTTGGCGCAAGAAATGAATCCTCTGTAAAAACTATAGCATGCAAGGTGGTTATTGTGCCTATTGGCAATATACCATATTTATATTCATATTTATTCCTTTCTTCTAGGAAGCAGAGGCAAGACTTTGACCTTATAGGACCACCACTATGACAATCACAAACAATTATATATTTTAATAATTATATATATTCTATAAACTGGAGCCAATTACCAGCCAGCCAATACAAAAAAACACATAATAAGCAAATCATGCCTCGACTGCATCGAGCATAAACTAAAGATTCTTCCAGGCGGTTTGAGACTGGATAATGTTGAAGGACAGTAATGTTCAAAAGTTCTTAAATTAAAATGGTTTGCAATCCTAAATGGGAGATGTGGGATATATGAACTCACCATCTCTGCTATCAAAATACTAGCAAGTCGTGCGCTTTGTCTGCTCCTGCAAACCAGGCTGATGACAGCACTGATCCTTTAGCATGTATTGAATAATGTATTATTCTGCAGAAACAAAACAAAAAGGTTCTGTAAGTAGTGTGGAAATACATTTGGCCAAGTTAAGCAAGAGAATGTTATCAGTACTGCTCCAGTATTCAAATATATAAGACATATTCAGAAAAACATGTCACCATAATTATAATCATGAAAACATCCATCCGATACTTGTAATTGGGCCAGGGCCGCTTTTCTTATTCCTACTACTGCACTTTTTGCACATTAGCTAAGATCACACCCATCTTCAAACTTTTGATCTCAAATACACACCTTTAATGTTTTGTGGCTTCATTGTTGTGAAATGAATGCCCAGCAAATTACTCAAAACAGCCGTTGTTATAGTCCCCACTACAGCAGGTGTCTCCAGGACCACATGTTTTCATCATGACAACAACACACAGACAAGGTAAAAGCAATACCAGCCACACTGTCACAGCTTGTCATAACTAAACTTTGAGACAGTCAACAACTGCCACAATTCCTCAACACCTGCAGTAGTCAAAGCTCCTCTCTAGACACAGACGGATATTAAGTACTGTCCAATTCCATCAACTTTACCCAGGGCCTCCACAGGTGTCTATGGCCCTGCATTGGAGAGTGACAGAGCCATCATAACACATCACAGCTCAGAGAGGAAGAGTGGCAGCGCCCAGCTAGCCTACTGTACATCGAAGGCCCCCCGGGTGAGAAGATGGGGTGGGCGCTAGGTCAATCGCTGGATGCCTGGGAAGATACTTTTAGGGAATGAAAGAACATTTTGTCGGCATCTGACCCCCACAGGGTTCTTCCTTACAAGGGTCAGGATATAGACCAGGGTAATGTTTGATGAATTGTGTGACCAGAGGGGGGATGTAGAAAGAAAAAAAAAGGATGTGTGAGATTGGGCAGTGGTTAGGTGGATTTTTTTTCTGTACTGTGGTCCCTGCTGGTGCCCTCTCCCTGGTGTTGCTCACAAAAGTGTTCCGCCAAAAACCCTCTCGTCGCCATTGGCACCCCAGGCCCTGCCATGATTGACACCCTGTCACATTATCTTATGACAGCGCTGGTGGAGAGAGAGTGCTGAGGAGTGATACTGGGAAGTGGCTGGGGACTTGAACACACACAGTCACACACACATGCTTACACACACACCTACAAATACAGTAGAAACAACACATCCTAAGGAGCTTCCACACACTTGAGCTGTGTATTAAAAGCACATATCAGCCATGGTGTGTGAATGTGTGTGTGTATGTGTTCAGGCTCCAGAGGCAGAATTTACCAAACACTGGGGAAGATTCATGGAGGGACGCAGATGTTTTGTACATCTTGATGCAGAGACGTGCTATTTTAGGCAGCAGGGTGTATGGTACAGTCCACTGATTTCTTTATGAGATGAGCATCATTTCCTATGGCTGGAGGTAGCTCCAGGCTTTTATTTATGTCATTATGTACCCAAGAGATGCTTCATTATAGCAATGTAACATCTCTGGCATACGTGCTGAGGAGATGTAAATCAGCAAAGAGCACTACAAATAGATGAAAGTCAAGCAAAGAGAGTTAAAAGTTGATCGCATCTTTGTTCTAAAGTTAATTTGATGTGAAGCATCAAGACAAACAGTTTTGCCGCTTGGGAATGCATATTCAAAGCATTGGGCTACATTATGTGCATTGATGCAAAATTCATATCTTCGATCTAATTGAATGTACATTTTTGTTTCATTTCTTTAAACTGACCCTTGCACACAGTTTTCCAGGAACCCCAGCAACTTAACCTGCAGTTTGATGGCAGAAAAACTATTTTTGCTTTTGGTTCCAGCACCCCAAGGAGACTTTGCTCATTAGGAATATAGAGGCATCTTGATGTTGTAGCAAATTCGGTCCCTCTTAACAAAGTTTTTGCTTTTGACTTTTCAGCCTAATCTTTATGCATATACCCATCAATGGGAATTGTTCTTCCTGATTTGTGTTTTTGGAGTTTCTCCCTTTCTGGGACTGTTTGAGCAGCCATAGCCAGGTCAAGGCTGCATGCAGATATCCTACGTGTGCTTCTCTTTACTTCACAATAGATAGATTTGATAACTTCTGGAAGTAGATCCGAAACTGCCACACAGTTTTTCAACAACTAACTTATTTTAACACTTATTTACCATGAAACCTCACAGTATGACTCTACACTGATATACGATAAAAATATGATATGTTGCAGGCTTCAGTTTTCGACAGCCGTTGGTACGGACAGGTTGATGTTCTCAGGTCTCTAAGTAGAACGGACAGTGGTAACCCTTTCTGTAAATGGGACTTGCAGGGAGCCATTGCCAGCAGTGGGCCACCAATGTTTGTCCACACGAGTATGACCCTTTGGAGGGCCAGGTCAGGGCAGGCAGGCCAGGAACAGCTGGGTTAGGATGATGGGTGTCACACCACAGCACACGTCAAAACCCAGACAAGCTTCTGACAGCTGGATGACATTGAACTGGGAGTTTTTGAGGTCATCTTTATTCCCAGTATATTTCCAATAAACCAAAAAATATGATATTTTACAGAATGTTGAATGTAGTACTTTTGGTTGTATTGTTTACCACCTGTAAACTAAACCGGTCATTGGCAAATCATTTTGAGATGCATTTTTCCCCATCAATTATTTGGCAGGTGTATTGAGCAGAGTCAGTCCAATATGCAGTCCCCATTAGCATGAGGGGCCCACTTTAAGGGTTGATATTCATCCACCTCCGTCTCTCACACTGAGAGACTGAGGCTAATCTCCTATGGTACCCCCTAACCGCCTATTGCCAGTCTTTCCATTTCCTACCCCCCCTCTCTCTTACCCCCTTTTCCCCTCTGGAGGCCTGCATTAAACATAAAGACTCTTCATGGATGAGTGAGTCAACAAATTACCACAGCCAATAAATGGGAAAAATGATCTGCCTCTCTATATGCCACCAGTCTCTTATTCTCTCTTTTCTCTTTTCCCCTTTACTGTTTTACTCCCTTTTCCCTCCCCCTTACCTTAGTGACATCCATTAGGTTATTGTCCCAGGCTTTTAAATAAACATGATCTTAGCCTGAGCTTCTCTTTATTGCATTTAGTTAGAGCATCCCTCCTCATGCTCGACTGGTTGTGTCCATCAGCTCAGGGGAGCCTGACTTTCCGTACAAAATCCCAGCTAATACACATGAAGCTGCTACAGCTGTTGGTCTAACCTTTGAGTGTCTCCTAAGGAGCACAGTGATATTTGCACTTAATACAATTATGCCTACCAGGAGAATATGCCGCTGACATTTGCCATTTGTCAAGTTGAGGTGGCAGTGAGGCTTTATGAGTCATTAGCGTTCAGGGTACAGTTGAGAGTTCCTTAGCCTGGGGTCGCCTATTATACTGTACATGGGAGCAGTCTTTGTAAAGATCATAACTGCCACGTTAAATAAAATGATTTATTTCACCCTTATACATGCATTGTGCTAATTCTGTGTTTTCTGTATTCAACACAACATGAAGTAAAAGATTACTTAAATCGAACACAGTGCCAATTCACAGTGGCAGTTAGTGTCAAAGCACACCTCGAGCTGGATAGTGGTCATTTTGTAGCAGCTTTTTGCTCATGTTTCTGGAGCAATATGTTGACAATACTCTTTCTCTGCCATTCTAGTTTGCTTCCAAAGTAAAAACACAAATTAACCCTGTATTTATTAAATAAGTAAATACCCCCCAAAAAGGGCCTTTTTGCCTTTTCTCTTGTTGTCATCCTCTGGTACACTGTCATTTTGAAAATAATGTACAGTATGTATAAAATGCTACAGAACTTATTACTCCATCTTTTTCCCAAACGTGCACCACTGTTGCTCAATAGGCCATACCTTAATAATAGAATAAGTATCTGGTAGTTGAAAAATACTTTCATTGTAAACTGTAACCTAATTACTTTCTAAGTATTTTACCTGTATCTACACTATATCTATGTATCAGTGTATGTATGGTATTGGTACACAATCAATGTTTATTGGAATGAATTAAGCGGTACGTAGCAGGTCTTACTTAATCTGAAGTGTTGTTAAGAGAAAAGCTGTGGGTCAATGAGGAGCTTAGTGTCCGGTGCACTTACTGTTAAACTTTAGCCCATGCAGAGTGATAGATGCTGCAGGAGTCATGCACTTCCCTGATACAGTCAAAAAGAGGTCATGTTGTGTAGTTATAGCTCCTCCTGTTTTTGTTGGACAAGAGAAAAGGACATAATAAAAAGTCTGCATAGTATTCATTATAAAGAATGGATTTCAGTGCACATTATATGGAATTTACCGGTACCTATTTTTGAATACATTATCTGGGGCCATTATGAACACAAAATGAATACCGAGACAGTTTTTAAACTATATTTCAGAAACAAACACATTTTGACTTATTCTACTAACTTCCATTCAAAGCTATTAATACATACATGTTGTTTTCCTCCAATAAAACACTGGTTGTTATGATGAATTAGCCACAGACAACACATACGTTTATGTGTATGTTTGCTTGTTGGTTTTGGGAGCTTGTTGCTGATGTGTTTCCAAATGTGATTCTGGGTATGTAGGTTATGCCTTAAGTGCATCTTTATTCTAAAAGTATTTTTGAAGTCATCATTGATAACAATGAGATGCAGTGGGAATACATCAGAGATATTACAATGAGCATAAACGAAGAACAGTCGTATTCAGTGCCTATAAAAAGTATTCTTTGTGCCAATCCCCCAAGACTTTTTCATGTTTTTTTCCCCAAAGAAAAGAAAGAAGAACCAAGAAGTCTCTGTTAAAGTTCCTGAAAACTTTTGGAGTATTTCTAGTACATTTGTTTGTCTGGGAAACTAAATATTCAGAAAAAAATAATCAAGAACCAACATGAGGAGGGATGATGAGGACAAATGTTTTCCTGTGTACGGTGATTGCTGTTTTATTTGCCGATGCAAACCTCAATTTTATGTAGATTTTACGGACAATAAAGTATTCTGAATCTGAATACCCTGAGGTCATTGATCAAGCATTAAAAACTCCTTAATGTAAATTAGAATCACACAAGTTATACTTTACACATACGCTAATAATTACTTCAAAAGCTATTCATTAATTAAATCATATTGGAAACAGTGTTTGTTTCAGACCAGTTGTGACAACTTCTGCAGTTATCTTTTATTTTATATAAATATGTTGCATATGAGTTGAACAGATTTGAGTTAATTTATTAGTAAATATTCTGTGGTTAGATACCTTAAGAAACGAAAATGTGTTTGAGCTTTTTAGTTAACAATCTTAACGTTATTTTTCATAATGCATGCTTATCATTGATTTTTCTAATGATGTGTTTTTTTTTCTTCTGATAAACACGCTTTAAGTGTAATACTAAATATCTCTCTTCAGTTTTCAGTACATTGTATTGCTGTTATGTATATTGTCTGAGTGGATGCTGGGATTTGCTTCCATCACTGAACTATCCTTAAACCCACCTAAATGTGTCTTTAGTATTCACAGCATTTCCTCCCATTGTTTTAGCCACTTGTTTTATTCAAAAAGCAGCAGAGACACAAACAAATGGAAAATAAACAGTGTTCTTTAATTGCATGCCGACTCAGATAATTAAGAATATATTGACTTAATTCTTATGTTATTGCTTTCTGTGGGAGAGCGGAGAAGGATAGAATTTAACTAAACACAAACAAATAATGAATACCACGATAGAACAAATAGGGTAACAGACTTACTCCTCAGGGGACTTTTAATAAAATGATTGAGTTGTGCACGAATATGATCGATAATGTGCTTATGTATATCTATATGTTTCTCCTCTTTGTTTGGTCATTGAGTGGTCAGGAAAAGGCAGGATAAAGCTGGGGATACTTCTCTTCAGCAGTACGGCCACTATTACGTTTTTCTTTATCTTTGCAAGGCGTGCCAGACATCTTACAAACCAGCTTAAGGATTTTCTAAAAAATGTAATGACCTATTTGAATGATCAACATGTATTACACACAGGTGATCTCCAGTGATTTCTAACAACAGGCCCCACCATTGAAGATTATTTAAGAACACCATAAAGGGAGTTCATACTTTTTTGTTACTCTTTGAACCAAATGTGGATCTGTTTTGGGGGATTTCTTATTCATCTGACATTAAAGAGTTTTCCTACTTAATAATTCTTCAGTGATGCAAAGTTATAAAAACAAAAAAAATCCCAGAGGTGGAGCTCCTTTCTTTGTCAATTCTAAGTACATAAACAAATATGGAAACTATTCAGAGCTAATCATATGCAACTGTCTGCTCAGTGTACTACAGATATCCTCATTATAAACCCTTTGGAAGATTAAACTTGCAAACAAATGGAGGCACAGGGAAGATTGTGTGTTTCTGTTGCAGTCAGAGGGACAGAAATGGAGGCAGTCTGAACTCCGGGATGCTTCTCACCCAGAGACCCGTACAACAAAAGCCTGCGTCTGCGCTCCAGTGAGTCTGGATCCCTTTGGCCTCCATTACAACCTACCACTGTCTTATATACAGCATGTACTAAGTTAGCAAACTTACACAACATTCTGTTAATCCTACAATTGTGGTATTGTGTGTGTTTGTGTCAACAGAGACAGACTCCCTGCGGAGCCACATCAGTAATAATGAATTGTGTGCAGAGTCAGACTGGAGAGGCCGGTTTCTGGCAGTGCTGAGGACTATACTGTGACTTCATCCTCAACGATCTCAACAAACCATTTGATGGTACATTCACCAACTTGTTTGTTTTTAAAAGAGTGTATACGTTTTAATGATCTAGAAAAAGTGGGGTGTTAAGGTGTACTTTGATCATTTAAATTAGGTAACCAATTAAAACAGATGTTTCCGAAAAAATATTGTGACCAGACACTAAGGTGTTCCTGGCAAGTCCTGTCCCCTGTGTGAAATTAATTGCTGTGAAGTTGTCATGCCAAATATCAAAATCTTTATTTTGAAATCAGATCTACACTGTCTTAAAAAATCCGAACTGTGCCAAGAAAAGCAGAAACTAATCAGTAACATCATACAACCCATGAAAGACACTGGTTTTCACTTTGATACTGTTTGATGTCGTTTGATTTTGTTTGTTTGCTTTTTAGCACACGTACCCACGTGTGAGCAGTGTGATGGTGCGGGCATGCATGCGCATACACGGCACACGAGTTAGAATTTCTGGAATCTGACAAAATGGATTGTGACTGCAGAGCAGGGAAAGGTTATGTTTGGAAAAACAAACTATATGACAACAGCGTTCTCTTTTGATATTGTGATTGGCAATCTTCAAATGCAGCCAAACAAAGAGGAATAAAAAGAGAAAAACAAAGGAAAGGCAAAATTGAAGTTGTCAGTTTGTACCTGAGTTGTCCCAAACTATCCCATTCTGCAGCCAGTGGGGGTTTCTGTCAGTCGGCAGCAGACTTTACATTTCTCTGACTCTGTCAAGCTCATTCCATTTCCCTGTCTGGGCTTTTAATACATCTCTTGGTCTGGGGCTTGAAAGGACTAGGTTGGACATGGAGAAAGGAAGGGGCAGATGACAAATACATATATTAAAATCATTCACAATTTCCAGAATAATTTGTGTGGGCAGGTGCGGTCTGAGTGAAATTAAAGGCAGTCTTTGATCTCAGTAGAATAAGAGACTACGTATGGATGCTTATTGAGCTGAGGAGGAAGCACGTTGTTCTTTTGTGTGAATGCACAATGTTCCAGCGCACAATGATAGAGACGGAGAGCCATTCTTCTTCAGCTTGACCTGAATGTAGCATTTGATGCCGGTTTCTATTTGTTTGTTTGCTAGAAACACTTTAATGGTTAAATACAAAAATCACCAGAAATACAGAGCAAGATGTTCTGGCATTTGTTCAGAGTTGGAAAAAATTGTTAGGTAACAGATTTTGTTTCAAGTCCATGGAGTTTTCCTTGATCTTTCCTTTACAATGCTGCTTTTTCTGTCATTGTTAGTACATTGCTTTGGAGTTCCTAATTTAAATGGCAGTGTGAATGCTTTGCTTCCTCATAATGTCATATCCATTTTCTGCTCCCTTGCTCGCAAACACCATGTTCATGCACAATTTGACATAATGGCAGAGTTTAAAACATGAAATTATAAGGTAATGTCTCACCGAGGGCTATAATCACATTAAAGAATGCTTTCCCAGTGATCTGTAAGATTGCTCGCTGCAGTGAATTTGATAGTTGGAGCATAGCACCCCCTGCAGGTGGGCATTATTCCTTGCTAATACAGTAATACCCTCAATGTTCGGACTGAAGTGCAGGCTCTTACCCTTTCACTGCAATTACAGGCCTTTCTACTTTGATTGGTGGGTAATTGAATTGGTTTGAGCCCGTATGATTTCCTTCCGAATTTGCCACTCATATTCCTATCTTGGCTGCAGATCAGACAAAGCCTGTCTCCCAGTAATTAAAGACGCCAAAGCCAGGTGTAGAACTGGGTAACTAGGGAAGCATAGTCAGATGAATGGGACTGATTAGGTGTTTAGTGAAAATGAGATTTTCTGGCTCAAAGACAAAGTGCAGCCTCTCACTTGGTGCTCGGTGATCGGTGGGGTGGCAATTGACTGCTGTTGATGAGGTACCTGAAAAATGACTTTCTGCATTCATCACATCTACAAAGGAGCCACAGTGTCATAGTCTAAATATGAGGGATACAATTCAAGCATGAAACAGGCTTTTAAATTGAACTTATATGGAAATATAGAAGATGTTTGTTCTAATTAGGCAGAAAACAGCATGTCCCAGATCAGATGTGGATATTATGAAGCACAGAGAAAAACAGTAAAATTACAAATGTTAAATATTTGTAGGATGGTGAGACTTTATTTGAATATGAGTTTAAGCTGAGGCAGTTTCATCTCACCCTAATGCTTTAATGGGAATAACATACTATCCTACACGGCAGTTTAACCAATACTTATGTGTTCTTCAAGTTTGGGGAAAAAGCGCCAATTGTATGTATTTATTTAAAATGGGAAGTTTAAAGATATTTTTGGGGGTTTTGTTTTTGTTTAATAATAGATAGACAAGACTCACAGGAGGGGGTTAGAGAGACGAAACAACATGCAGCAAAGTTAGCTTACTTTCACTTTAAATCTGTTATTAACCAACACATAGAAGTGGGCATTTTTTTTGGCATATTCAATATCAAGTGTATGAGGTCAAACAACTTTTTATTGGTGCTGAGTGAACAACAGCTGTGGCCAGGTCAAGGTCAGAATATTTTAAGCGATGGACGTTCGCCAATTGACTGAGTGGAACATTAGAGTTTTTTCTCCCTTCATTGAGACTGAAATGGATTTTAATCAACACATTATGCCAGTTGTTAATTGCTTTTGCCGCCTGCTGCTAAAATAATTTGCTACTTTTTTATTTTAGTAGTAGCCATCTGTTTCGAAACACAGGGACAGAATCAGGCCTAAACCCGGGGTGGATGTTGACATAAGATACAGGCGGCTAATTTGCACTGCCACCACCTTTATTATGAGGCTGAGAATGTGTGGGAAAGGAGGGAAAGACTCACAACAAGGATCTAAAATGGAGAGTAGAACAGTTATCTTTAGAAAACACATAAAAAAGGGCCTCCATGCATCTCACTTCATTATTTAGTCATACACTAAAACGATAAATGACTAGTCACTTCTGCTCAACTGCACCAGCCAGATAAACTGTGCTGCTTTTGAAATAGATTTCATCTTGGCCTTAAAGAACAAAGGCTTCCTTATGAGGCTCACCCTCTTTTAACCCCTGTCCGTGTCCCTTAATTGCTCTTAGTTGCAGACAGAAAGTGTCAATAGTGTCTCGAATGGACAATAGCCACGAGGGGCTCAGTGAGAGAAAGCTTTCACCCTGCTTCACCTCATATTTACTCTAATCAGTCTCACTGTTAAGGCACACATCAATGCTTGTACGGATGAGCAGAAAAAACACCTCTGCCCTTCTCTTTCGTGTGGACGCGGGTTTTCAACAGTTTTATGATTTGCAGGTAACTTGTATTAGAGTGAAGGGGAGGGCTTATGATTTTGCACCCCTTTTTTGTGTTTCTATTATATGCAGCCATAGAAAAAAAATGTGTGTGGAGTTTGCTTTCATTGTTTCACAAGTCTTTCTTCACCGCAATGCTTTTGATACCGAAACATGCATTGACATAAGAATCAAAGTCAGTAGATACGAATAGTAGCTGCAGCGGGGATGGTAAGATAATTAAGCAGAGAGTATTGTTTTTGCTTTAAGGAAAGTTATTGCAAATGGTCAGCTGAAAGTTAACCATATCATGAGAAATCAACCACTTAATTCAAAACAGCAAGCACTTTCACATTCAAAGGCAATCACACCTCATTTCCAATTAATAATCAGATCACATTGTCACAATGTCTCTGTGTGAACTCTCAGAGGGATAGATTCAGACTTTCTGGGGGAGGGTGACAAATGTGCTCTCAATTATGACTACTTTTCAAAACTTCTTCCTCCAGAACTAGTTTCTAATTAGCTGTGTGGAAATCCATTAGCAACTGTGCTGGGGATGTACATTATGTGAAGCGTGTGTGTCTTTGCGTAAGAGTTTCTGCTCAGTGGCTCATGCAAACAGCTTTTGTGTGCGTATGAGTGTGTTGCTCTTGTACTGCACTATAGGCAAAGAAAGTACTTTATATGTCTATGTGATTTGGAGGCGACATCTCAACAGGAGGGGACCAAGCCATCAAAGCCATCATGTACTTTAATTACAGGTAATCTCGACTCACAGACACTCTTCTACTCCCTTCGCTCTTAAGAACTTCCTCCTCAATTACCAAAGTGCCTCAATTAGGCCCTAAATAAGCAGTGGACACGCACACGGGGGAGATGGGCAAATTACAATAGGGAGGGTAAAAACAACAGGTCCTGTAGGAGCTGGTGTGATGCAAAGGCTATTATAAGACAAAAAAGTGTTCTACCACGCAGGGTGAAAATGAAAAAAAATAGAAGAAGCCTTTTGATGAGCTATAGTTCTGAGCTAAGTGGAGCTTAAGGGGCGATAGTTGAGGAAGAAAAGAAGGAGAAAAGAGAAATTAAAGACAGTTGATTGGCAAGAGGGCTGATGTCACACTGTTTCCCTACAGGACCATATGTCGGGGGGGCCACTCAGTCATCGAGGGACCGGAATGTGTGAGTAAGTCATGATTTCTATAGAGCAAGTTGGCATCCCACAGGCTGCCGATTCTCTACACTCTCTCTGCTTTCCCTCACATTCATTATCCAGCCAAACCCCATACACACTCCATCAACTGTGAAACTTAGCGGGCTTTTGAAATGGACAAATGAAAACCCCGTCTCTTTTAATGGGCTAATTCTGTGTCTAACAAGGGCCCTTGTTAAGGAAAAATGCTTTAGGTGCAGCCACCAGTCGAGTGCCTTGGTCAATTAGCTCAGATCCAACCCCGGATGATTGTTTGATAAATTAACAAGAAAGAAATACATCATCAAGGAACACAGGGGATAAATGAGAGGCTAATACACACAGCTCTGTTTATGTTAGTTTGTTTGTTTGTGTGCGTGGTGGTGAGTACTCACAGCGCTTGTCCACTGGATCAACTACATTTCATTCTGACCCGGGCGCCTGGTTGCAAACTGAGCTCATCTAGGTTTGCAGGAGGCTGCTCAGCGGATGACAGGACTGACATCAGGTTATCGCTGTGAAGGAGAGAAAGTGCTGGGCGCGGGGCGAGCAATGACTTAACAGCAGGAAAAGGTTGTACAATACATGGTAATCAAAGGGGGAAAGTCTTGCACCTCAGCCTCAGATTTTATCCAATTCTACTTTGGTCACTTGGTTGTATTTCTAGCAAAGAATGAAGTTGGGACAATATAAAAAAAGATGCTGAACAGCTCTCAGGGCAGCTCAGCATGTATCCAGGAGAGGGCAGTGTTATCCAGGGAAGGGATGAGGACTGTGTTTGATCTGAGCAGATGTGTGCGAGGAGAATCATTAAACAGCATATGTCCACTCAATTACCCCCTTCGTTAGTCTAATCCCAGGTTTTTTTTAAACTCATAAAGGGGTAATTAAATTCCCCATAAATTGAATCAGTGTGGAACAAGTCATAGTGAAGTCACATGATTTCTAAAGGACTTACTGGTGACCAAAGGACCAGTTTTTAATACAGCGCGGGACACACAGAATGCTGGATGATCTATAAACTGCATGTAGGGAGGTAAACATTTAGCAAAAGATTTATGTTTTGTACTAGAGCCGAACCTTTACCGGGAAAACAGTTTTAACCATATAGTTCAATATTTTGGATGAAAACTGTTTGTGTTCAGCATCAGTTGGGATTGAACTCAATTCTTTGTATAATGAAGTGTGGATGGTGAAGTGTCTGCTCAAAGTTTGATATGTAAAGGAAATCAAATCCGACCACTATTTTGCTCATAAATGCCTGTATAGGCTTTTATTAGAATATTTGTATAATAGATTTATAATAATTTACAAAATATTTCATGTTTTGACCTTCACAAATACATAGAAGATAGATTTGACTTTTAATTACATTCACAGTCGTAAATCTAGAAGTTGCTTTCATGTGTTTGGTCTAAGAACAGGTATAAAGTGACTGTAAGAAAATTGATATTTATAAGAGTAATACTGAAGACCAGAAGAGACATTATCAGAAACATGGACTAAAACAGAAAGACAGAGAGAAAGCATTGACATGATAGGACAACACACATTATTGTAGCTGCACCAACGTGATTACCGGATTTACCGAAGAGTTTACATGAAACAGCAGAACAGTAGAAAACGTTTAGAGCAGCAGCTTGGTTTGTTTCATGAATGCAACATGTCCTTTCGTGTCTCAGGCCGCCATAACACCATGTGTGCCTGCGTAGAAAACCTCAGCATTCTTAATGAGTGGAAATCACAGAGGAAAAGTAATACCTAACATGGAGGTGCAAAATCCTCCCTGCATGTCAAAAAGGCTCCTCAGCGGCAGTATCTGCACGCACAGCCGACCATACTTTTTGGAGAGCTCTGATCAAAACACACTTGAAAAAGTGTTGTTTTCAGGGGAGAGCAAGAGGAAATGAAACGACTTGAGTCAGCCAGCAAGCTTCCCGTCTCATCTGAAGAAAGCCGCAGGATAGGCTGCACCTCTTCCTTAAATGTCGATGAGGTCGTCGCTGCTCTCGTCGCTCTCCACAGTCAGCTGACGGGTCCACCACTTCTTCACCTCCGACCCTGAAGAAGCCTCATCGTTGACAGGATTCATCTTGCACACTATGGACTTGACACTCGTGCGACCTGACACACAACAAACACAAATAACAGAGATTACACAGTCGGAAATTGTCCTGTCATGTCAACTTAAGTATTCTTTTTTTCCCTCTCAGAATCTGAATTCTTTATTTATCCTGGGAGAAATTAGTTGTGTGACAGTTGCTCCACTTTGGAATATAAGATACATAAGAACATTATTAAAACACAATAACAAATATATATAAACATCAAAAGTTAAAGTGAGAATGTGAAATACAAATAAAAGAATATATCAAAGAAGTTCAAGTAAATACTAGAGGGCCCTTGCCATATATTAGTTTGTTTTTAAGTGACCTGTTTAAAAATCCCCTCTCTGTGGGAGGCGTGTGATACAGTGGGTTGTGCGTTGGTGTTCGGATCAGGGGTCAAAAAAGGTTCAAACCCCACAGCAGTCAGCATGTCGTTGTGTCCCTGAGCAAGACACTTCACCCCAAATTGCTCCAGTGGGGATTGTCCACAGTATTGAGTATGTAAGTAGCTTTGGATAAAAGTGTCTAACATGTAATGTAATATAAGGTCACATAAAGCTTCTCTCCAGTTCCCTTTAACAAAACATTCTCTGAGTTGCTTGCAATAGACAGTATGAAGCTCAATACACACCTGCAGGCAGCCGCCACTGTCCCAGCTTCCTCTGAGGTCTCCCCAGGTCTGAAGAGTCCTGCCTGTATCCTCCTCTGTCTGACAACGTGGGGCTCAGCAGCTGCTGGAGACCACTCATCTAAACAAAGCAGAGATATCCTTTGTTACACCACTGCGAGCGCACACCTGCAGGTTATATGATGCGCTTGCTGTACATCAAGCTGTGAGCATGTGTGAGTGTGTAAACAGGGCTGCTATGCATGTGGGGCTTTACCTCAGGCTGCGAGGGGTTGTCCGGGTTGTTGGTATTGTGGTCTTCACTCGGCAAGGTGGTCTCTATGCTGGGGGGGTTGAGGAAGCGGCTGAGCTCCTGCTGCTGGCTCTCTCTCAGGCTGTGGATGATGCTACACGACTGCTGCTGCTTCTGCAAGGGCATACGGACATATGTGGTCAGTGTGTGATTCTGTACGGCGGACTGTACATGTGTTTTTTTTGGAACTTCCCCTGGGAACGAGTTCATATTTGTGTGATTTCTGTTGAGAGGCTTACCGCCCGGATGCGCTTCAGGCATTTCTTGAGCCACATGCGAATGGTTTGCTTGGCAACCTCTTCTTCAATGGTGTACTCCAACTGTTCCCTGGCCAACAGCTCCTCCAGCTGGAGAGACTTTCTAATGTCCACTGAGCGATAAGACAGCATGCTGTACACACATACAACACACCCCACACACACAGACAAACAGCCAAAAGAGGGACATATTTAGTGGAATTAGTTATGCTTTTCTAAAATCAAAGATTATCGGCGCCTTAAAGCGTAAACACTACTTACACATGTAAAGCTGTGGAAATCAAAAGTGAACAGAAGCAGCACCAAACCAACAAGAACACTTCTAAAGTCTAAAATGATTGGATTTTATATGACTAACGCTACACTTTAAAACCCTAAATTATTTGTTTTCAGGGGCAATCAAGATAGTGAAGAAAATCAGTCTCCATTTCTCTTTAGAAGCAGGTTTTCTCCTTGTTGTTTTTGAAATTTTGAACATTTTATATGGATAAAATAGGTATAAATGTACATTAAAAAAAACGTGACTAGTAGAGAGTTACTGTAATATGTCATTGAAAACATTCAGTGAAGGAGGGTACGAGTGTACTGCTCAGTATTAGCCATAGACTCTGAATAAGAAGTGGTTGCAGTCACTGTGATATCAATCATTGGTTTGTGGACTACAGTTTTAATGGCTTTTGCCGTATTTTCTTTTTTTTGTAAGCAGCAGTGACACTGGAAAACACTGAGGTAGATTTGTGTCAATCACAAGATACATACACTGCTTTATTGTCTATTTTACTCGAAGTAGATCAAAAATGTGCTAAATGAACATCAATTTGTATGTAAGACAATTGATTAAGTAATTAGTGGATTTGCCTCCTGCTTCATATTACAAAGAAAGCCATTTTAAGATTTTTAATTCAACATAGGCTTCACTTTACACAGCAGTGGGTTGGCGCCTGATATTGTCGTTACATTGGGTTATCTTAGTGGGTTGGCCTTAAACACTTCTACACTGTATCTACGTCAGGTGGTTGTGGTGTTGCATTGTCACCTGAGCACATCATGGAAGGTCACGTCCCCTCCACTGTGCAGGCGCTCCATCTCATAGCACATGTGTTTGAACAGCAGCTTGTCTTTGTCCAGGTCCACCTCCAGCCGGCCTCGGAGCAGTCGAAGCAGGAACTTCACTTTGGATGTGGGGATCAAACCCTGGGGAAACATCATGAAACAATTGGGTTATTCAAGGCAGTGGCCTGATTCAAGTCTAAAATGCTGCATATTTTTTATTTACCGAAAAATACATTACATTACATTCTAAATATACTTTTAGATTTATTTTAAAGGTCCCATTTCATGGCCATTTCCACTGATCATAATTCCATTGTTGAGGTCTACTAGAATAGATTTATATTGTGCAATTTTCCAAAATCACTTTGGTTTCTCATACAGCATCTCTGTAAACTACGTGTATTCACTGAATTTCACTCTCTGCCTTTAACGGCTCGTTGTAGCTCCAATAGCTCCAGCCCCCACCCTCCCTGTGAGCACAGTGTGCTCTGATTGGTCGGGACGTTATGAATCGCGCTGAGCTCTGTGGAGGTGTAGTTTCCTTGTTTAGCGATACACAGCCAAACTCACCCTGAGCACACACAAACTCACAGCCGAAGTAAAAACAATAAGTGTGGCTTGATATTGAGTAAGAAAAAGGTTGATAAACGCTGTGAGAATGGGTCTGCAGAGAGAATTTCGCCGCGATCCCAACTGTCTGTTATCAGCCTGCAGCCAGGGAGGAGAAATCAGCAGAGCTGCCTGCACTGAGTGTGTGTGTGAGGAAGTCCGTGGATTGGTCAATTTGGACCAATCAGCGGGGGCTTAACGTAACGGCTCCACGGACGTAACGTAACGGCTCCACGGATTGGTCCATTTGGTTCCGGGTACGGTTGACATCATGCGTACCCGGAAGAATCAATGTACAGTGACGTATCTCCAACGAGGCGTTTTGGGGAGGTATTTTCTGTGTTAGAGTTTTACTCGCTACAGGGTGTACTTTGAGGGTTTTGACTCTGCAGACCGTTTACATGCAGAAAAACCTTCATAAACACGCAAGGGGACGGGTAATAACCGGAAAAGCATGACATGTGACTATTATTTTTCAATCATTTCCTGTTTTATTTTGTCCTTGAGGTTTCGTTATTTTCATGCATTGGTTATGGGATGTCAGGCCATAGTTACATAGTGACTCAGATACATATTGCTCTGTATGTTATAAGTGTACATGCTTCCACAAATAATTCATCAGAAAAGCCTACGGTACTTCCGGATGACATTATGGATGAATGAAAGGGGGCCTACCTTTTTAATCCAGCACCCACTGTTATAATTACTTTTACTCCTATCTCTCAATGCCACACTTCATTCCCTTCAGCCTTACTCATTAGCAATCATCCTGCTTTTATTTTCTCTCTATATTATCCTGTGCTCCAAGCCATATGATCACCACCCTCTCTCCTCTGCGGTGTCCTATAGCACATCTCTCACCTCCCGTTTGTCATCCACCATGTTCCAGATGATTTGGAAGTGCCTCAGGTCATTATAGCTCAGCAGCTGGTCCTCCTCAGTGGAGTAGAACAGAGAGAAGTTCTCCACGATGATGGCTGCAGCAAAAGCAAAATATATTAATACTCACGGATGCAAATATTCAATGATAGCATTTCATTTTAAACTGCATAACCCGCAATAGTATAACAATGGATGCTAAATGTTCTGTCACCCTTCATAGCTCTAAATGTCTTTATGATGCCATGAGTCTGAGACTAAATGGATGTTTCACAATAATGTCTTGATTGAAACCCAGACTTTTTCAATAATAAAGCTGATAAGAGCCTAAGAAAAGGATAATTCCTTTCACACCGTTTTTTCCACTCGATTCTCCAGCCTAGTTTCATTCATACAACAATCACTCGAGCTCTTCTTGCTTTTATCATCTATTGCTTCTTTTGTGTGTGACCTTAAGATATTTTTTTGTAAAGAAAGTGATCTTTATAAAAGGTGCTCTCTTATTGTAAAAAGTATCTGAGGGTTAACTTATGAGTCACCATCTGTGTCTTTCCAGACAAGATTTCCACCCATACAAAAGAGTTATATTCAGATACAGTCCACAAAACCAAATAATAGACTCTTTTCTTCCATGTCATTCTGCCTCTCTCCCTCTTCCTATGATGGCCTGTGACGTTAGAAAAAAATAATTATTTCTGCATGATGGAGTTTGATCATTGCGTTGATAATAAGCTGCAATAAACTACATTATACTCTCTGGAGAAACTTTTTATTGTCTCTTTGGAGAGATGACAAACCCCACAACTGTGTTTTATGAGCTGCAGTCTTGCGCAATAAAAAGCCGTATGAAATAGAGCCCTTGCTGTTTGTTTGCTTCCAGAAGTTTGTCATCCTTTTGAATTGCTTTCAGACAGGCACACAGTTTTGTGCCCAAGTTGAATGCAAGGCCCTATAATATGGGGGTAAACTGATTTGGTGCACAAAATAATAATAATAATAATACATGACATTTATATAGCGCTTTTCCTGGTGTTCAAAGGCCTTAAAATGATATCAATCTACACACACTGACCTACGAGTAGGTTGAGCATGATGTAGGCTATAATGACGTAGAAAGAGCAGAAGTAGATAAGCGCTCCAGCGTAGTTTCCACAGTCAGTCTCCCAGTAGCGATGTTTATCGGGGGTGCAGAACGGGGCCTGCACCTGGGGACAGGGAAATAAAACATAAATCATAACAAATGCTTCCTGAAATATCACAGTAAATGGTTTGGTTCACCAAAGTTACAACAGAAACATAGAGTGATACATATTGCCATGCAGACAGCCATGTCAGCAGTTTTGGGTTATTACTTTGCTAAAGAGTAGTTATGGGGGAAACTGCTGACAGTGCGGTCTGTGGAGTATCTCACATTTGATGTACAACTGGGAGTAACCAGAGTAACTGTATTTTATTTTAGCTGTGAGAACAATATAGAAACATCTATTGGCCCCCATTGTATTGAGGTAGCGGCAGAAAATTGAGGTGAAGCGACCTTTGCATCGCAACATATAACGTTAACAATTGACAGTTTTGTTCATTATTGGGAATGAATGGTTTGCTCATGTGTGTGTGGGTTTGTGTGCTGGATCTACAGCTCATCTTACCATACAGTCGTGCATGATTTTGTTCCAATCTTCCCCTGTGACAATACGGAAGAGAACGGTGATAGCCTTCCCAGCTGTGGAGAAGTTGGCATGCCTGCGATGAGGGAAGACAGCATCAGATAAGGACTAGTTTGACTTTATCTACTGCATACAGCATGTAGTGCTCTTCAGGGGGAACAAGCAGAATGAGGGTCTGGTCGATAAACAGAAGATCCATCTTTACCGGTTGATGTTCTCTCCATATTTGACAGTGCCAAAGAGCACAACGCCAGCAAATGCGTAGCAGAGGAGGAGGAGGAACATGCCCACGATAATGAAGAAGCTCTTGTACATGCTGACCACCACCGTCAACAGCAGCATCTTCAGAGTCACCTTTATTTATCACACACACACACATTTATTAGTATATTTGTGTTGATAAAATACACATTATTTTTTGGAGTTGTATTTGATAAAATACTTACATGCTTCCCACATATTGTAAAGAATCTGAAGACGATCACACATGTGCCCATCATGTAGGTGTATGCATTCTAGAGGGGGAAATAATTAGTTATTTGTGTAGTATTAGCTAAAATACTTAACATTGATTAAATGTTTTGAATGTTCCGTTAATGTGACAGCAATTTGTCTAACCAGTAAGGAAAAGTGCAGGACTATCCAGATGACGCCCAAGACTGTGACCAGCAGGTCATAGCGATTCCTTCTGCTCTGCCAGTAACCCGCTGGAGACATGGCTATCAGCTTCATGGTCACCTGGGTAACCACGGCAACACAAAGTCATCAGACAGACGTCTATTCCAAGAGGGCGCAAGTATGGTCAAACGTTAAAACGGATGTATGAGTAGAAAAATGAGCTCACCTCCAGTACAAAAATAAGGGTGAAGACCACTGACAAGGTGGCAAGGGGAAATGTTGCGTCACCTTTAACATCCCACTGTAACAAAAGCATATTAACACATATTATATGTGTTTGGCAGCTTGCTTAAACTTGTCATTCAAAATACATTAGTCATAGAAAAAAGGAAAAGTGAATAACACATTTACATAATATAATGACATGAGGCATTACCTTGACTGAGAGAAGCACCGACTGTGCCAGCACCAGAACAGCAATGCCCCGTTTAAAGAAGGGGTGTTGAGTGATGTCATACATCTTGGCCCGAAACCCCCCGTTTTCTGTCAAGCAGATAAAAGACCACAACATTTTCAGCATTAACATTCAGTCAGCATGTGACTCTTTGACAGAGTAAATGATCAAATTCATACATCTGAAAAGTCAGCTGATGCTTTATTTTGTGGTGGTACCCCTTATTCTCCTGCAGATGGCACTAATGGACTGTTTGTGTGTTCCTTTTACACACAATTGTGTCGCAGGGTTCAAACGCATTTATATATGTAGATGGTTTGTATCAAGAAAAAGTTTTTTTTTTAAAAACTAACAATCACAGTGAAAATGTACCTTTATATTGTTAGTAGTTACTGTAACATTACTGGCCAACTCTGTATTTCAGCTCCTAAAACAAAAATGTAGCTTAAACAGAAGATGGGCCCATTAGGAAACTGAAGCTTGTTTTAAAAAGGAATGGGATGGAACTAATGGGATTGGCTATTACTGAAGGCCAACCTTACTTTACCTAATGATACTATATTATATTTGCCCCAGGAGGAATATCACTGCTCTACAGCTTTCCAAAATGGCATTTCCCCTTTCAAATGCACTTTCTTAATCGTATGCTTATTTCATGTGTCAACTGTCCCCATGTGTCCACATCATAGCAGAAAATTGAATATCTAATGGACATGAAGTGCACGTTTAAGAATGTTACATCCAGTGGCAGCCTCCATGATTGAATATGACTCCAGAGCATAGAAACAATTCTTGCAAGTACTTTGATTAAAACCGTGGGAGTAAAGGCCGCCTCAGTGCTGTAATGATCTGCCAGTAGTGAGTGAGTGGAGCCAGAGCAGAGGGCCTCTGGATGTGGATCAAAGTCAGCTAGATACTGCTGGAGTCAGCAGCACTGCTACTAGAATTAAAGCCATTGATTTTCTGTTAGTTCTCAACTGTACTAACAAGCGTTTTCCCACACAGCCTCCAGGGTAATGCCTCTATTCTCACGACTCTATTCACAGGAGGAAAAACAACAGTTTAAATGCTCATTATTCCTGTGTTCCAATTTAATTGCTAGCAAGATAGAGTTTGAGTCGGTGGCAAATATTGGTTTTAGTGTTTTTAGCTCTTGAACTGTAACTTTAATTGTATTCAACTTTCATGCTCATCTGTAAATGTATATCCAGTGTGGAAGAAACTGGTAGTATATTTGAACATGTAAAATGTTGATACATTCAGTGAAAGATTCCCTGACGAGGGCTGTGACATTTATGATTCAGTGTCTGGTATATCCGCGTTATCAGTCTTCCTGTTCCGTTTTTTTATTACTGCTGCTAGTCATCATCTGGGTGTCGTGATTACTCCTCCAAGGCATCAATCCTCGATGAAAAACAAGGACTATTAAATATGGATTAATCATGAAAGTGCTGCTAAACAATGCATAGGCACACCACACCATCAATCAGGGAACACGACAAAGACGTGACTTTCATACTTTGGCTTACATTATGTTTATGTTTATTATGTTTATGTTTATTAAGGATCCCCATTAGCTTTTGCTCTCGACAAAAGCTACTCTTCCTGGGGTCCGACACTTAAAACAATAAAAAAATAATACAACATTATACTCTGTCACTGATTTGTTTTACAGAATTTAAACCATTTGGTGTAAATCTTTGTGTGTTATCTTGTGTGTGAGCACCTGGGCGGGGGGGCAGGTGGAGAGGCTGGGCGATTTTCAGTCGGCTCTTCAGATCCTCCCATCTCCTTTGGTCCACCGTTAGGAGAGCAGTGCCCTGGTGGTGGGAGACACACATTTTGAATACTGAAGCAGGTGTTTTTGCTAGCTTGGTGGTCTAAAATGAATACAATGTAACTGTTGCATCAACGTTGCTCTCTCATGTCTTGTTGTTTAGTCTTGTTACTGAAACATAAAGAGAAAAAAACACCTGCAAAGTAATCTTAAAACCTACGGATCTGTATCTTTATAAACGCCTCTCACCTTATTCTCGTTGAAGTTTGCAATAACGACGCCCACAAACAGAGTGAGTCCAATCATGCATCCCAGAAACACAAAGACATGGATGTAGATGCCATGGATCTGCAGAAACAGAGGTATTACAACTGTTACAGTGTTCTTATAAAATAGAAGTCAGAGGTAAAAAGAGCTCTTTGATGGCGGTGATTTAAAAGTCAAAGTAACAAGAGGTTCAGTACCGGTCCAACTCTGTGAATTATGACATCTCGGACCTCCACCCAGCCTTTGAGGGACAGCACTTCAAACAGAGCCAACATGGCATTTCCCACATTGTCAAAGTTAAAATTACGAGGGTTGGCCCTAGGGAAGGACAGAGTGGACACATCAATCACTGGCTGAAGAAAAACAACCATAAATCAGGCAGTAATAAAAGAAAAAGAAGCAATAAGTCATACCAGACTCTTGGTACCCAGAAACCGGGCTTCTTCTCTCCAGGCCTTAGCTTCAAGTTGAGGTTCTTGGAAACGCTGACATTTATCCGGAATATACCGTGGCAATCGTCCTATTATCAACAGCACAGTTTACAGGAAACACACGACAAGTAAAAGAGGTGGCTGTTAGTGAGGTGCTTTACGATAAAAGTTGTATGAAAACTTAAACAATTAATTTAGCAACAAACCATCTTATAATATAACAATAACACTGGACAGTATTTTTTAATTATTCATAAGTGGCGTTAATAAGAAGCCCTCATCTTAAACAATTCAAAAGTCATAACATTTGACAAGTTATATTTTTCTCTATTGATGTATAAGTTAATGGATAAAATACAATTTCTCAACATAAATCTTGGTGAGTACAATGATGTTATTATTAGTAGGAACAATAGCCAAAATAAAAAATAACATGTAGAGACTTGTTTGAGCATTATACTGTTAAACATCTCTAAGTGGTTTTCTATATAATAATATATGGCACATGCTAAAAGGAGTATATAAAAGGAACCACTGGAATTTGACTTGGATATCCCTTGTATTTCCTCAGCAGGGAGCGTACAATGAGAGGGGGGTTTACTGAGGAGATTATGTTTCTTGCTATACCCGAACATGGATATGGGGGTCGTTGCACTTTGCAAGCTTTCCGGCGAACAGTTGAACTCCAAAGCTTGCGAACACCAGCATCAGTGTGAGGAGCAGAATGGAAACCTGCAAGAGAATCGATCAAGAGTTTAAGGTTAAACATAATTATAAGCCTGTGAGATTAGAGAGCAGGATAAGGATGTCAGACAGCAACATGTAGAGACTTCTGATGTGAAAATCCAAGTCAGACCTGGGGAGAATCAGTAATTACTGGAGGCTTCTGATAATATAATAACATCACAGGTAGGCAAAGCAAAAGGTAATCAAAACCCGGAAATGGAATGTGATAACAACATCAGCAGAATCCAATAAAGAGGAATAAGATGTTAGTGTACAAATTCTGGTTGTATTTTTACATGTTTTAAGCCATGTACTACAAATCATAAACCTTTTGCTGCCGGACATTTTCAAAAATATGTATTGTTTTACAGATATTTTTACAGTTTTAAAGTGTTGGATTCAAGCATCTTCATTGGAAGTTTAATAAAATACTGCACCGAAGTCCAAGAAATAAACTACCTGCTAGACAATGGAAACACAGGTATGTTTCAAATAATTTCCTTAAGTTTTCTCTTGATTGAGTGGTCAGAAGTAAGCTAAAGATGGACAAGACTGAGCTCTGTTTATGCAAATGTATCTGCAAATGTCAGTAGTGCATATCAATAGAGAACATTGTTTTTTCTCGCTTCTAAGATTTTAATATTGTAATGCAAAGATGTACAAAAAAAAAAACTAAACATTAAAAGCTTTTTTTTAATATATGCACTATTTGACCACACACAAGTGGAAAGTGTACATAGCTAACCACTAACCAACAGAATCTCCTTGAATCCTTTGATGACCTCCCGTACCACCTTCCTCATCTGGGGCACCAGCTTGAAGATCCTGAGCGGGCGCAGGCTGCGCAGCATCATCAGCAGCTGAGCCCCCGACTCAGGAGGGACGTCAGTGGGCAGCCAGCACAGAAAGATCAGACTCACCTACAGAGAGACACAGCAAGGACAGCCATGAGGGTGAGTGGAAAGAAATAATGTTACAGACCGTGCAGTGTGTTCATGCAACAGGTTCACCATGTGATTTACATCAGAGGCAGTTTTAGACCAAATTAACCGGGGGGGCCGTGCTGGGGCCAGTGATATTAAGAGAGAGGGGCACATTTAGTGTGGGACATTTGAGACAAAGACAGTGATCAAGATATTTAACAATTTTAGCGTATATAAAGTCATAGTACAACAACTAAAAAACAAAAACATGCTGGTATTTTGTTTCAGTAACATCATTTTGGTCAGTTACATAGACTTATCTTTCTGAGGGGGGCCACAGGGGGTCCAAGCCCAATGTTAAGGGGGCTGACCCCTGTTGGCCTCCAATTCCCTTATCAGAACCAACCATGAGACTATGTTCTACTGCAACCCCACTGAACAATATACTAAAGTTGAAACTGTCTTTTGAATAAACCACATGTAAATTACAGACATTTCAGAAATCCAAGAACATTATAAACTGGATGACAGTGAGGCCACACAACTGCTGTTATTTACATAATAATAGTTCTCAGCTATTATTGAAAAAGGAAAAAAAGACTTGTGCTTAAAGAGCTTTTCCGAGGGTTTATATTAGATGAGTTTTCTCACGAGATAGATGAAGATGTCCATGACTCCTCCGAAGTCTCTGATGACGGCTGTGGGGGTGAAGAACAGACCGTCGGCCATGATCTTCAGGTTGAGCTCGATGCTCATAAAGATCACAAACACGTACTCCCCGATCTGAAACAGAGGGCATGGATGTATCAACAATCTGTCCAATTATGAATCTGCTCGCTTGCTCATGCAGCCATTGATCCATCTGCTTATTATTACCTGCAGTGAAGGGGCATGCATGACCCTGGTGAAGGGGGATTCAAACATCATAGAGATGCAGGAGCAGATGGTGACAACAATCATAACCCAGTCCAAATAGGTGACGAGGCCCAGGAGATCGCTGCACACACACACACATTAACCTTTAGAGAAATAGTATATTCACTGTAAATAGGTCAAGAAAGATATTTGGTTTGCACTCAGGGATAATAAAAAAAAAAAAAGAGAAGAGCAGACAAAGACAGAGGGAGGATTTGTGAGAAGAGGAATCAGAAAGTGAGTGAAAGAATCTGTGTGTGTGTTGTGAGAGCAGCCCGTCTCTCCCACAGAAAGATGTCAGTGAAAATCCCCCGTCGCCAAACAGTATCTGATACAAAGGACTGCCTCTTACTTTAATGATCAGACCCTGCGCTCGGCTGGATTACGATCAGGTTGCATAATAGGTGGAATCTATTTCACAGCGCTCCACTTCACAATTTTCATTCCTTACCACCAGTTTTTGGCAAGCACAACAGGCAGGTAATAAGGTGCAGAATTAATAAGTATTCCACTGTTGTAGAATGAACAGATCAATAAAGAGTGAAGGAATCAATAAGTCATCACACTTACTACAGCTGGTGGTAGTTGGTGTTCTTCACTGCTCCTGTAATGGGGTCTGTTTTGGATCTAGATATGAATTCATACAAATGAAATAACATTTCAACATTTCGACAAGACATTAACCATTTTTGCCAGTATGCTGCAAATTAAACAAAGCAACAATTGGTACAACAGAGAGTTTACAGATTTTTTTTACTGAATAGCTTAATTCCAATTTGTTACCATTTTGGGCCAGGAAACGCTGTCAATAGAATCTTAGAACATATAAAGATAATATGCTGATCTTACGCATTGAAGCGAGCTCGGACAATCATCCTGCAAAAGTTCCTGAAGCGGTGCTCCCGCCCCACGATGAAGAGAGGCTTATCAAAGTAAGGATGATTTTCCCTCAATTCCTCTTCCTGGACTTTTCTACACAGAGATGAGACAAAGACCAGTTAAGTAGGTTAAAAACAAGCAGTGAATGCACAACATACTTTCCTTTCATCAGAACCTTTCTGTACAGGCTGATAGTGTGTCAAAGTGTGTGAGGATACCTTTTCATCTCTGCTTGTTCTTTCTTTTCTTGGATCATCTTGATCTCACTGTCTTCTCTCTGTGCATTACGATAGCGAACTGTACTAGAATGCTTCAGAAATAAAAGAGACAATACAGGCATTTGATGAATATTGGTAGTTATAATAAACAACAAAAGGTGTGATTAAGAAACACTTATATATATATATATGTGTGTGTGTGTGTGTGTGTGTGTGTGTGTGTGTGTGTGTGTGTGTGTGTGTGACAGAGAGGGAAGAATCAACAAAGCCTGAGTGCTGTTAAAGCATTGTATAGCTACATAATATTATATGCAAGCATGTACAGTATAATATTCGTTTCACCCACATTAGGAAGTATTTCATGGTAGGGATGATGCATACACAGCTAGCTGGGGTCTCCAAGGATGGTGTCAATCCAAAATCTTATGATCTCCTGAGTTATGACCACATTGAAAGGTGGAGCAGGAAAGTGTAATAAAAACCTGCCTTGAATACGCATTGAACTACAGCCACTGAAATGTTATTTTAAAAAACAACATACAATTTAACCAAATGCAGCTCACTTCTAAGGTAGTCGTTTGACCTGCAAATCACTTTAACAATGCTGGGGGCTATCGACTGGTCTTACCGTAGGATTTTATTTATCGTATTTTCTTTTTCCAGGAGGTTACGAGCTCGGATACTAAATATTGACCTGCGAAGCTGAAAGAGCACAAAGTGAAAGTCCATCAGTTGATAGTTTGTTACTGTAGTGTACCATCCAAAAACACAACATACACAAAACTGTTTCAACTTATTGTTGTGTTTGTTTGTGTAAGTTAGAGAACAAGTGTGTGGAAGTACCTTTTGGTCGATATACTTGTTGTCTTCAATGGCTGAGCGTTTGGAGTGGTCACAAGAGGAGGATGATGCAGAGGGGAGACGCCGGAACAAACAACTGTTGTCCTGCTGTTGACGATCAATGAACTGCTTCATAAAACTCTCCCTAAGGTACACAAAAATACAGCACACACAGACACGATGAATTGTATGGCATCGTTTCCTACTTAAGAGCTCGATATCCTTAAACATGAAGAAATTATCACATTATATTATAAAAACAAACTATAATGGTGCAAATTGATATAATATATTGTAGCAGAAGCTTTCTGACACAAAATTGGTTACTATTTTCTAGGTGCAAATCTGAAATATTTGTCAGTATGTTAGATTCTGCTGAAAAATGGTGTCAACATCGACACTTTTAAAATGCTCAAGTCACAGTCTTGTTCTCACAAACTACTACTGTTCAATGTGATGAGCCAGTCTTTCTTCTGTTAGGGCTAATAAAAAAAGTGCCAACATTTTGTGTTTTTATTGGTTTCGTCAAGTTTCATTTAAAAGAGTAATCCAACTTTGTTTAATTAAACTGGCACTCATACTGCTGCGTTATATTTCAACTTTAGTCATCCCAAAAGTATGAGCTGTATACGTTCATTTGCCTGTGACTGTGTACCTTATCCTGGGCACGGTGAAATCAGACGGGAGCTTGGAGATCTGCACCATCTGAGGTCTGTTGGGGAACTTCTCGAAGATCCTGAGGCGTAGAGGGAGCTTCTCTTTGGTGTCAGCATTGGCTTCACTTTGCTTGAGCTAAAAGAGGGGGCGAGAGAATCAGTTCAGGCACAGCACAGCAAGACAAGTCACTGTTGAAAGGGAAAGTCAGCCACTTGATGTGAATGAAGAAGAGATTACAACAGGATACAAAAGGAAATAAGGACACTGTCACAGTAGTTTGTGTTTGGGAAGTTAGGGATTTTTGAGAACTGCATGAAGTAACCATTGGTATTTATGGAGAAATATACTTGAGTCTAAGCCTGGTAATGCATGAGACAACTGTGAAATGCAGATTGTATTCGAGGATGTAGGAGTGTAGCTGTATGTTTCTGCCTGATGGTGGCAGCAACACACTGACCTACAACACACACAGCAAATACAGTACAGACAACCACATTTAGGATGAGATCCCACTTACTTTTAGAAAATAATGGAGAAGGCAACAAAAGAAAAAGGAAAGATTACTTTGGAGTGGTTAATGGAGAAAAGAAAAGGTAGCGACAGTTGGAACAATGTGCATGAGTGCAGGCACACGTTGGAGAAATAAAAAGACGACAAAAGAAATGAAACCAATTATTTCCTTTTAATTACATATGAGGGAGGCTGATTGAAATCCCCTGCAGGTATTCTCTGTCTGGGTGCCGGGAGATAACCTCTGGTGCAAAGCAGATTAGGCTTGGAAATAAAATGCATTTGGGGCAACGGTGAGTGGCATCTTATCATTCAGAGCAGGAGACCGCTGTGAAACATATTGACTGGGCTCGGTGGTGAATATTTCTCCGTCAGTCATGCCGTTTGCCTGCCTGTCTACCAATGCAGACGTCCCTCCACGCTGTCCGTGTATATTGGTCTTTCTGTCTGCGCTTGTCTGAATGTGAGCACCGGAATGACTGGAACAGCCCCTTGTATCTGCGGGATAACAGCCGGTGGGAAGGAGAGACCCGACAAAGGACGGGATGGAAATCTGTCTGTTTTCTTTTTCTAACAGACTAAAATGTGGGAGCTGCTTTTTTATCCTGAGTGGGTGAGAAGTGAGTGGCATACTGTGAAGATGGAATTATGTGCCAGCGTTTGCTTGCCTAGCTTTTCTGTCTATATTATGTCTCCCAAGATAGACAGGAAAGAAAAAGGCAGAAACAGAGAGAAACTGAGCATGAGCCCAAAAAAAGTAAAAGAGAAATGCAGAAGAAAATAAAGTATGAGACAAAACTTAAAGGATGATTACATATAGACATGTAGATTATGGTTTTAATGTGACTTATAGCAATGAACAAAACACCACCTTACACTATATCTGCTTCAGCAGTGTGGTATTGAAAATAAAAACGAGTGGAGCAAAATATTGATCTTCTTTCCAGTGCTGCAGTTCTCCGGCTGAAACTTGCAGAAAGTGCTGCAGTCATCTCAAAATAGTACCTGCACATTACAGTATGTTGCTGAATTCCCAGCAAGCAGAACACACACAAACAAGAATGCACACATAGAGTGCAGGATTTATATGGACCATACTATTCCCAAAGGTCCTAATCAATTGGGCCAACTCAGCGAAATGTTCAGTTTAGCCAAGTCTCTACACCCTTATCTGCAGCAGTATCCCATTACAGCAAAACTGTCTGTGCCATGTATTGTCCTTTGTTGATCTATGTCTTAATCTCCAACTCTCAGAAGATTTTGTTCTTCCCCACCACAGCAAGCATCTTTCCACATCTCTTTATGAAAGACTGCCCCAGTCTAAGAATCTTATTTTCAACTTCCGATTGTTCAAAACCGTCTTCATCCCCCATCCTTCCTTCCTTTCTATTTTCCCAAAAGAGGAGAAAGAGGATCTGCGGGGAGAGGAACGGACTAAACATTTAAAAAATAATTGCTATTCAAATGTATAAAAAATGTGTAGCGTAGGTGTTGCACACTGTACTGTAAGTCAATATATTTGTTTATTTATTTGTATACTGCATCTAGGGACCAACCAACTACCATGCAGTCAATTTCATTTCAATTTACCATGGGAAAATAAATTAGAATCCACTGTTCCATGGAACATTTAGAATATCTTTTTAGGTAGGATTGCTATTGCACTTTATACCAAAATATTTAGAATGCTAATTTCTGAAGTGTTTGTCTGCTACAATACCAACGTTTAGTTTCCTCTATTATTGACGCAGTGTAAACCTGTAAAATATTTACCTGTTGAGAAAATGCACTCGTAAGGTACTATAGATAACCATTAACTACACGCCAACACATTGGGCCTTCTGTCTGGTCAAAGGATCAATAGAGCACACATGGAAGAGCTCAGGAACAGAGCACTTACCAGTAAAAATATATTATCTATTGACTTTTGGTTTGAGGTGTTGCTGTGTTATAGAAGATAATTTACTTTCTCCTTTACGTGCGCACATGACAATATTTTAAATGATGTAGATGCACATCTGTGTAATTAAATGCACCCAGTATATTTCTATATGTCAATGTAATTAAAGTGGCTGTAATCAATATGTTTGTAGGAGCAAAGGATCAATAATTATAGCCTATGTAAAAGGTATCACTTGTGGTAATGAACACACTAAGAGAGTATATTGGACTTTCAAGAGCCAGGGGGACACAAACAAGGCTCCAATGAATGCTAATGTTGCTCGGTATTTGATAGATGTGTGATAAGGCAACTTTGCTAAAGGGTTTGCCATCATCAATGTGTGGCAAAACAAATCAGTTGTTCCACATTTGAGTGTTTAAGGATAAGCACTTTTCCCGAGTGTGTGTGTTTGTGTTTTTTATGGAAAATGCCGGTGTTTCTCTATATGTCACAGTGAATGGTTGATAAGTCAAAACTACCGCTTCGCTTGCCACAGATGAGATTTAGTGTATAGTGGTGTAACAACAGAGCCAAGACTAATGTGTTTTGCCTTGAGACCCATTCAGGTGACCTGCCACTGCTTCCCCCTCCATTCAAGCCAATTTCAGGCTCGGCTAAGCTAGGGAGCTTTCCATCTTGGATTTCCACAGCTTTCCTTAACCAACGGTGAGCGATGGAGAAAAGCTAATGCTGACCATTAGCATTAGACCAAATCCAGTCATGGCCATAGTTCAGTGGGAGCATGGGGAGAAGATAAAACAGTCAGCATCAAAATGAACTCAGACAAGCGACTGGAGAGTCTAATACGATGGGGAGTGAAAACTAGCAGGGAGGAAACACATGGGTCAAACACATAAAACCACTCCATGGAGACCCTGCTCACTTTGGCTCTAAGTATCTAGACCTCCATGTAACAAGTGTGATAACATACAATGTACTTTGCTTGATTTGACAGCTGCAGTAGCAACTACATTTAGCTGAACTCCTCCTTTTACCCTTTTCTGTTTAATATAGTCAATCATAACATTTGTAGTAGAAAATTAAACTAAGAAAGCAGAAAACTGAATCTGATTGGAAGAAGCAGCAAAATATTGAATTAAAACCCTTTTAGAACGGATCCTCCAACTGCACCAAAACAACTTGGACATCACGGGTATGGCAGTTCAAAACATTAGAGGCAAGATCCTCATCTCTCTTTTAAACATTCTGATAATCTGAGTATTAAAAAAAAAAAAACACAAGTACCAGTTCTAAATACATGTTTTCCCACTGTGTAATTCATCTGAACCCACTGCCCAGTCCTGTGAAAGTGCATCAGAGAAATGCAAGCATAGAGCACAAGTGTATTCGAGGCTAGCCAATGGAACAATGGAAAACTGATGAACAACCGCCTACAAAAATGCTGCCCACACACACACTCTCCAAGTGCCTGTGGGAGGATGTACGTACAGTCATCTGCATTTTACCATTCAGACATCAGAGCCTGCCATTCAGCTACAACACCAGACAACAGCTGTGTATGTGTGAGAAAGTGTGTATGTGTGATCATAGACTACACATTTTAGTATTAATACAATACAGGCTTACTTTCTGAGTAATCGTTCATTCAGCATTGTAGATACTTAGACAAACAAAGTGAGTATGTTTCTGTGTATTTGTCTGTGTTTCCTATGACAGTCATATCCATAATCTTTATAAAAACCAAAATGTATAAACAGTACACGTAGAAATGCCTATTTGCACCGCACATTCCCTTACAGTCTTGGTTGGTTAACCCCAGCCTTGGGCCAGTCCAGTTGTGATACCCAGGGGTGGAAGTGTTGAGAGAGAGAGAGTTAGCAGGGTCACCCGCTCCTCTCATTAGCTGGGTAATGAGCCATGTTATGGAGCTGCTGTAAAGCCACATGGCCTGTAAACCTTTAATAGCTACCACCAACCAACACCCAAAACAACTGCAGATACCATCTCAAATAATCGTAAATCCCTGGGTGGTAACCTTTGTTGGATGTCACATCTTCAATGTTCTCTGATATATTCCTCCAGTAGCTTTTGTATTTTCCATCTGTTTTGTATGTCAGATCTGTGTGGATATTTACCATAATACAAACCAAGTCACACATGTTTAACTGTACCTGTTCAACACATTCAATAGAGTACAACATCTTGGAAGATAATTGATTCCAACCTTTTCAAATAGTTGCTCAACATATGCCTCCATTTTAGCCAGCCTCCTCAATTCTTTGTTTTTCCATTTTTGTTTGCAAAAATAGTTGTGTGAACAGAAATTTCATGACGACTGTATGTTGGTGTGTGTGTGTGTGTGTGTGTGTGTGTGTGTGTGTGTGTGTGTGTGTGTGTGTGTGTGTTCTTGATAGTTTAAGCACATGGCAGAGACATGGCACAGGGCCTGGAGTGTCTCCAATAGGAAACTGAAATGACATTCACAAGATAAGTACACATTGTATTGGGATTCTCAAGGGTAACGCTTTTCTGTTCTCTGCTCCCTCTGTCTTCCTCGCCTTTCTTCTCCTCCACTTAATCCCCAAATAAGTCCTTGGTCCATTAAATCACATACATGGAGGACAGGCTTTTAGTTTAACTCATAAATAATGAAATCCTTGGTGGGTTGCCATAGAACAAACCCTCTATAACACATTTGATCAAACTAAATTCTCCATAACAACATGTATATTCAAGCTGAGTGCCTTCTGCAGTACTCAGAGAGCAGACAGAATGCATAAACAAGCCATCCCACATGCACACAGATGCCCACATCGATATTCAGAAGAATCAGGAGTGATTTGGAGGGAAAAGCCCCGATTGTGTAACTGTTGCCAAGGTGACACTATATGTTCCAGTCACAGCCATGGAGCAGTGACTACTCATCCTAAACCTCATTTGTACCCAAAGCAAACATTCATCTTCCCTCTCCTTCTGTTCTCCTTTCTCTCCCTCCCCATGTGTTAATCTCTTCCTCCACCCTTATCGCTCACTCCATCTCCCATCTCCCTCTCCCATCTCCCTCTTCTCCCGTTTGATCTCTCACAGTCAATGCCAGATCATAGGCTACTCAGTTCAACTGACAAATATGGAATGGGAGGATAGACGCAGCTTAGCAGACAACCACACACTGTCACTGTCATGCTTCTCTCCATGCTAGCTTTGACAGGCCTGACACACGGGGGGCATCAAACTGATGCAGCATCACACCCTCCATCTGTGCCCTGGGGAACACCGCACAGTGTTTCTCCAAGGATGTTCATATGGGCCTCGCTCACAATAATGCCTGTTAAACTGATAATATATTAGGGATCTGAGAGGTCATCCATCATCATCCATCATCATCCATCATGCCACAACTGTTGCGCACGTAGACCTCGATGGCACCCACTTATAAACAATTGTCTTCTCCAGGCATAAATCTTTGAGCAACAACAGATTATAATTCAAGTGTTGCATGTGTGGTCTTTGCACTAGATGGCAGTGTGGGTAGATGGTAAAACCTATGAAACACACCGGGCTACTTTATCATTTCTAGAGCTTTTAACTGAGCACAGTCACATAATCTGGGGATCTAATATTTACAGCAACAATTATCCTTGAACGTGTGCAGAGGAAATCCTTTCCCAAGGCCATTTGGGACTAAAATAACAAGGCCAGAGGCTACTGGGGACACACATGAACGGTTCAACGGATCTGTGGCAACACTTTGACACATTTTAATGGGGTATAACCAGGGTCAGGAAATGATATGTACTTGTACGAGCATGTCCTCTTATCCTTTGATTTCATCTTTCTTTCCCAATAAAAACAGCCAATAATAATATGGATAATGGTGCTGTACTTAAAATAATCAAACAATGATATGTTGGCTAACATTAGTTTTTTAACATTATAACCGTAGACTGTTATTTTATAAACATACTTATCCGATTAGGATTTCTCAAATTTGCTGATATTTATTTGATATACAGTAAGTTGGTTATAATAGGTTATTTTTCTGGTGAATAATACTAATAATTTGATGGGGGTTTCATATGGAAAATTAATGTCATTTATTTACTTCTCAACATTTTACCAATGCTGAATAACCTTATAGTTGCTTATACAGTATACTTGCCAGTTCAATTCATCATCCAAGCTCTAATCTAAAAAAATAAACACAAAGCCATTGCCTGAGTAAAACGCTGTATGTTACTCCAAGTATTTGTACTCAGGGTTCGTGCTCATGCTGTAGGTCAGTGGTTTCCAACCTTTTTTCCCAAGAGCCCCCCCAAATGACTCCTGTTTGGAAGTTACCGCCACCCCACGTGTGTGTGTGTGCGTGTGGGGGGGCGCAACGGCGGTAATTAAAGTTTCAAAGTCTCAAAAATGCTACAACTACTGTCACAAACTGGATGAATGTGAAGTATTTTGTTAAAGGAGGATGAAAGCGTAATTAAGGAGCACTATTGGAGTGACTTTGATGGTTATTGGACTCAGGATTCATTCATTTGGATTCCCGCTGTATGAAGAAATGAAAGGACGAAGCAAGTGGAAAAGATTCACAAAGGGATTAAACTGTTTAAAACACATGCTCAAAGTAAGCCGGATTTTGCCGATGTGTTTATGTGGATTCAAAAGTTGTAAATAATCTACAAAATGGAGGAGACCGATCTGATCGGAGCAACTGTGACAAATAATCCAACTGGAACCGGCATGGACAATGACTATGTTTTAGAAATGCGCTTATCGTTATCCAGACAAGCCTGGTTTGGACACTTTACGGGCAGAAGAAACATTTCGCATTGCTGTCTTTTTATGCCTTTAATAGCTACTAACTTGAATTTGTATTCAAATTAATTAATCAATTATTTTTTATATTTTATTGCAATGTAGAGACAAGGCTCTTAGTGACAATCATGTATTGCGTTACAATTATATACAGGTTGGGAACCACTGCTGTAGGTAATGTATTTGTTGCTATTTTTTAGACATAACAAAAACGACATTAATATCAATAGAAAAGACACATTTAACTGTTATCGCAAAGTAAGTAGGTTACTCAGTAAACAAAAATCATCTGAGCCTGTAGCGCACAACTGTCCAATGCAGGCTGAGCACTGTCACAGCTACATCATCTCCATCATCTCCATTTTTCCTTAGAGTCTGTCTGGTAGACTTAAAATATACAAATATCAAAGGACAGAGTGAGAGGTCTCAGAGCTCAATGAGCAACGGATTCAAATGTCAGTTTGTCTTCATACATTTTGTAAACAGAGTGTAGATGACGGCTCCGCTTTTAGCTTTTTTCGCTCTCTGCCAAGCCATCTACTTTCTTCTTTTGAGCAATTTCCCCAATGTGTTCCTCATGACTCATCCACCTTGCCCGAGGACCTGTTTGATTGCCAGGCATAGCCACTTTCACACAAACAGAAATGCAAAAATGAGTGTGTATGCAGAATAACACACACATAGATTTATCACCACTGACAATTCATGCCCATACAAGTTCAGGAATACACACAACCACATCATCATCATCATCATCATCATCATCACTGCCCTTAGGGGTAAACACCTTTTTCTATTTGGTTGATATCTAGCGGCATAGGGTAAACATATTCCCCTCTCCCTGCATCTCCCCTTGGTCTTCCAGTCATTTCTCTGTGGGCAATAAGGATTTGTGAGATGGAGATGGACCATCAGTCTCTTCTATCAAAAAGCCCATCAAACTGTGACACAGCAGGTGAAGGAGGAGCAAAAATGGGCAGCAACAACATCCAATAGTCAAAATTGTTTTCCAAATCACGTGCGGCAATGCTATTGCTCCCTTTTATGCTGTCTTTCTCTGGTAGATCAAAGGTATTTCTAGGTGACAAAGGCAAAGGAGAAGCAATACATGTAGCAATAAATATAGCATTAACATTCATAGCTTCTCCAAAGCTACTGTAAAGGGTTTCATGAGCAGTTTCTTAACAGCTTTCAAACAGAAAACACCTACCAGGCTGAAGTGTGTGTGTGTGTGTGTGTGTGTGTGTGTGTGTGTGTGTGTGTGTGTGTGTGTGTGTTTGCATTGAAGGGGGGGGTCTCTACTTCCTCTTTTCCCTTCTGATTTCCGCTTTTCTCATGTCCTAGGCTTCATTTCATAAAAAATCCTAGCAAACCTAATTTCATGCAATAAATGCATTATCCTAATCAACATTGATGAGTTGAGCATGCACTGGTGCACACATGCATATATCTGTGTGTGAGCGTGTGTGTTAGTGATTTTGCCATGATTAAGGAATTCCTAGTTCTTCTTTGCTCCTGGCTCATATAGAGTATGGTGGAATAAACCAGTTCTACACCACTGCATGCTCCCACTTACTAATTATTATTGACCACTCTTTATGTGTAAAGTATGTATACATGTAGGTGTGTATGCACATGCACCTGTGTCTGTAAGAGTCTGTGTGCGTGTGTGTAGATTATTGGGCTGTATGTAATAATGCTTGGATTCAGAGCTGTTTCACTTGCCAACATACTTCCGAGATATTAAAGCACAGCAAGCTTACACTGATCTGCTTGATCACAGTTTGAGTACCCAGAAGCCTCTTTGCTTTTCCTGACGTTTCAAGCTTTGACTCTTAGATGAAAGAAACAAATCAAGACAAATGGCACATCTAGGCTGACAGATGCGAGTCATTCCCCGAAAAGTGGGGCCGCAATCACCATACAAACGATGACAGATGATCTTTGATATATGCCTATTGGTGATGTCATTATCAAATCAGCAGACCTATGCAAACAGTAGTGCTGCTGCTTTACCCAGATACACAGCAGATATTTGTCATCCTTGGAGTTTTAAACTATTGTCGCCTTAACATTACCAATTGTATTAAGTTTAAACTTTAATTTCCTGGTCTAAGTATAGCCTTAAACAACATATATGAATGATATGTCTGTCTAACCACATACAGTAGGCTCTATTTTCAGCTCTGAGTCATAAGGCTATTCTGTCATAACAGCAGAAAAACAGACTACTTGGCCTTTAAGGTGGGTAGTTCTATAAAAGTCAGGTATTTTTCTTTCTATATAAATCCCTTCACACTTTAGCGGCATACTCACAGGATTCTGGTGTGGAGGGGAGCAGTCAAACTTTTGGCTAACTGATCCACATTGTTAAAGCGGCCTATTATGCTCATTTTCAGGTTCATATTTGTGTAGTTATAATTACATAATTTTAATAGTAAAAAGTGCTGTATTCTTTCTCATACTGACTGTGCTTCAGCACCTCTTCCCACCCTCTGTCTGAAACCAGAGCCCAGACTGCTCTGATTGGTCAGCTGGCTAGCTCTGTTGTGATGGACAACCGCTTAGAAATGTCCTGCTCCTTAGCCTATCACGTACAATGTGTTGGAGCGCTAGCCAATAGAAGCGTGAGTGTTATATAGTGATGTCCTTATGTCTGTGTGGGAAAGAAACTCTGGAAGGAACTTTAAGCCTTTGCAGACCATTTACATGCACACAAAACCTATACACACTACAGGAAAGGGAAAACTAGAAAAGCATAATACAGCCCCTTTAATAAAAACAGGGAATGGTGTAAAAGTGAAAGCTAGTGCACCCTAAAGTCAAAGATCAGAAGAGCCTAACTGACTGTGGGTAAATACATTCACTGATGGCTGATGATGATTACTTTATGTTAAAGTGAGAAGGGACTCTGTAACAAAAGTAAAATGGCTGGCATAAAGAACATGACATTGACAGTGACTTACCAACATATACAGAACATTATTTGAAGAGGGATTTAATATTATTACTCAAAGCTTGGCTGCACAGTTTCATTTTATTGTGACACCCGCACACCAAACATACACATAAAAACACTGCTGGCACACCTGCAACCACACACGTCTCCTTTTCTTTTTTCTACTGATATGTCTGACGCAGATGGAGCATGACGGGGAGAAGGATGTTAAAGCAAGACAAATTGTCACCAACTACCTACAATAACATTTGCTCCACAGCAGCTACTAAATAAACGTTCAGTATGAAGATGAATGTAACCGAGATTAGCTCACTACGCAAACCAATGCCAACAATGTTTGCATAATTAGTGTTCTATACATAATTTCTTATATATTTTTGCATAGCACTCCACTTTCTACAAAAAACGTACACACATCATCCCTAATTTCACTTCAAATAATACCAGGAGAGAATTCTATAATAGGCATGAAACCGCTCTGTGAATGTCTTTCGGCTTCAATTTGTTGTTTCATTTCTTCCAATTAAATTGAACATAGAAACTGTCTGTGTTCGACCAACTGTGAAGAAGAAAGGATTACAAATTTCTCGAGGGGGACACACACCCATTTATACTTTTGTGTGTCAAATTCACAAGGTTTATGAAATGAAAATAAATAATATAGGTCATACCATGTTCTGTATATGTTCTGCTTTTTTCTTTTTTAAAGAGCTTGTCATGGTCACATTGAGGACGAATAACAAACATTACCACCCCAACGAAGTCATTCATCAAACAGCAGACCAACATGATTCATCACATACAGAGTAATTTGTTTCTCATCCCTCACAGCCCACGTGTGTATTTCTTTATAAAAAGGTAGGCCATGTCATTGGGCTTTTGCCAAATGTTTGCAGAAGCTTTCTCTTGTGGGAGGGTGATCACAGTCTATGGTCTATTTATAGTTAGTCTCCGTATCCGTGATGGAAGCACCTGTAAAATAGGCAATTTTACAGTCACTGCGCCTAATCACTCAGCTGTGGGTTGGAAATAACCTGCCAGCCAGCTGTGAGCGCACATCGGTGATCTAAGTGTGTGTGTGTGTGTGTGTGTGTGTGTGTGTGTGTGTGTGTGTGTGTGTGTGTGTGTGTGTGTGTGTGAACCTTCCTGTCAGTGATCTTACAGATCGATAAATTAACATAAGTAAAAGTATTGTATAGTTACAAACATAAATTGACCAAGGACTTAAAAAAAAGTAATCACTCTCGGTGACTGTTAAAAAAACGAGTTGTGTTTATAAAGTGAATCTGCAATTGCAATTTAAGAAAGAAACTGACCCGTAGGGCAATAACAAGCAACAAGGCTTTGAGTATTCAAGCTTTTTCACACAACAGGGTTTTGCTTTATTAAAGCTAATTGCCCATTTAATCAAATCCTATAATGAAAAAAAAAAAAAAGGTGAAAAAAACCGAAATTACTAATAGCCCTGCCCACATGTGGGAACACATTGTAAACTCTGTCACTCTTTCCAGGGTGCTAACAGAAAGTGCTCCACTTTAAATAAAACGCAGTGGCAAACAACAAGGGAATAAAACGCAGGCAGCAGACAAATCAGTTTGCACTTAAGATATGATGAGAGAAAAGGTGCTTTTGAATGTCTTGCATACATGTATGTCCTTTACTGTTATTCTTACTGGTAATAAGTCTACTAAAATAAAAGTGTAAAAGAATACATACTGTCCTTATTTTTGCCACATTCTTCCGTGATTAATAATAAAGCAGCTATGTTAATCAAATACATGCAGTCACATTTTTAATTAAGAAAATAAAAAAATGGTGGGTCATTTAAATAAATGACAGGCACCAAATATAAGGACCAGAGTGGAATATTAATATTGTTGATCAACCAGCCAGAGTGGCTTAGCCTGGTTATGCCATTTCATCATTTTGGCTTTGCTCAAGAGATGATTGACAGTCCTCTTCCTTCTCATGTATAAAGAAATAGCAAACTGTCCAATACGCAACTGAAAGCCTTCACACTGCTTATGAATAATAATTTCTGACTTTCAATCCAGAAAATAACAAGACACTTCTAGAAACCTTGTCTGATCCATCAAGACTTTCCACCAAAGTGAGTTTCTGAGATGAAAATTACCCATTGTAGTAGGAGAATCAGGTTTTGTGTGAAATCAGCGACACCTCATTTAAATAGGTGATAAAAGTTAGCAAGGCTTGTGAGGTGGGTGAGCTGCTGAGTCACAGCATCCTCTTAATGTCTGTTGACTCAGAGACAGAGGCTCATTATTTATAAAACTACCTTATTTAATTCGTAATCTCAACACTGTATATGCAATAACATGAACTGTACCTGTGGGTACCGATAGCAAGATTCTTTCGCACTTATAGATCTGAGCATAATCTTGTTTTACTACGGACATAATTCACATAAGCTTCTTACCTGTTTGAGCTTCTTCAAGTCTTCATCCAACTCCAGATTGTCCAAGATGACAGCCACAAAAAGACTGAGAAGAATCTAAAATGCAACAAGAGGAAATTAATGAGAAAGTCTGCCGAGTTTGATCACATTACACTATGTCAATGTCATTATCCCTATTACCATAAAACAAGACTTTTTCAAAAATACAAAGTCCGCTAAGTAATTGCATGTGTCTCTTGCTCGGTTCTGGAAGAGATCCTGCCTGTCTGCGGTGAAGTGTGACTCATCCAGAGACTGCATGCTCCCTATATAAGAAGGCCAAACACTGAAATGTCAGCACTTCTTACGCCTGCAAGTCTGATTAACTGTGATTAGATGTAACACTTGAGGGAACACTGAAGGGGTGATGGCACAAATTGAAAGCATTAAGAAAACAACTCATGTATGCTTTTGCCACTTATTTCCAACAACCGGCTTTTACCGACTATAGAACTGCACCAACCAAAATGCTAAGAAATGTAATACAACAGTCTCTTCAACATGTTTGTCTTGTACATTTGAATAAGCACAACACGTTTCTCACCAGGGTAGCAAACAGATGGTAGAGGATGAAGTAGATGGCCACTACCGGAGCCCACATATGACCTACAGCCACCAGAGTCTGGTCCATGACATCAACCCAGCCCTCTTGGGTTAGGATCTGGAACATGGACATGAATGCCTACAGGGGGTAGAGCACAGGAATATAAAAAGCAAGAGAGGCAAAAGACAAGAGAGGGCAACTGAGTACACAAGGAGAAACAATGAAGAAAGAGTTGGAGATGAAATTACAGAGAAACAGACAGATCTGACATTTGAAACATGAGAGCAAATATCACACAACTGATGCACATATCCCGCTCCGACCATCCTTCTCTAGCTGGAGGTTGTGATATTTTGAAATACAAGCCATAAAAAGAACAGAAGAAGTCAGAGCATAACAATCCTTTATTTTTGTACTGTCTTGCTGCCCTCTCATTTACTTGGTAGAGGTCAGATTAAAGTGTAGGGAACAGCTAGCTGCGACACTGTGGCCCCTGGAGTCAAATGACATGCCTGTGCCTCCTCCTTAGCATCTCACCTCCAGACAGACTCCCCCCCCACTCCCTCCCACCTACTCCCACATCCCTGTCACTGCAGATAAAGATAAACCCAGCAACAGGTCTGCCCATTGGAGAGACAGCCAAACATCATTAACTATGATGGGATGTGCGTCTTTGTGCATGTGGGTGGGTGTGTGAGACACAAGCAATAAGAAAAACGAAGAGAGAAAATGAGAGCGAGGAGGGTAACATGGCATACAAGTGGCATCTGTTTACGAGCAACCCCTCATCTCCCGCTGTGCTGGGGATCAGCGAGATGTTGGAGGGGAGAAAAAAAGATATGGGAGTTCGAAAGGCGAGGCTAATGAGAGAGAAAGAAGCTCATGAGCACTTAGAAATCAAAGGGGGTACCACATCTGTCGACCAACCATGCATCTCATCATCAGCATCTGCAGCCCTCGGCATCGCTCGTCTGAGGTGCCCCTCTAGAACTGCTCATAGGCATTTCTTAATGTGTTTGCAGTGGATTTCCTTTTCTACCTGTGTGTCCTGATTTCATCTTCATTTCAGCAGATGGCTCTTACTTTAAAACAGCTGATATTTCCGGCTAAATAAAATAAGACCTACTAATCTCTAAATGCAGAGGAGCATGTGTGGGTATGAAGGGCAATACATCGGTATCTGATAACAATCAATCATTTCCAGGGAGCCCCATTATACAATGAAAGTGGTTGAAAATGTGCCAGCATTGTTGTATTCATACATGCACTGAATACAGACAAGGTAATTATACTAAAGAGTAAAGTCCATTGTGCATAGCAATAGATTGAATTATTTAGACTCCTGACGACAGATTTCCAGAAATCTTTTCAATGAATCAACTTGTTGTTCTTCATATTGTGATCATTTGTTATATACTTTAAATAGATCACCTGCACTAGTTGTTATATTTACCCTAGTGAGTGAGAGTGTATTCTTACCCTGGGGAAAGTGGTGAAGCGGTCCAGCTCCTCCACAAAGCAGAACATCTGCAGGCTGATGGCCGACATGACGATGAGGAGGCTGGCTGTGAACACCACCAGGCTGCCCAGCTTTTTACCTGGACCGAAGATCTTATACACAAAGTCCTCCAGAGCCGGCGAAATCTTAATCAAACGCACCACACGGAGCACCTGCATAGTGAAAAACAACCATTTACACTGTTGAACTGTGTAAGGGGATATTTTGAAGAAAGTTTCGAAAAAATATCAGAATTCTAAAACAAAAACACAGTGGCACATTGATAAGATATTGATTTTGAAAACACAGAGCATTGATCTTGACCCAGTGATAAAGGTGCAGTGCTGGTGTGATCTGTCAACTGGCTCAGTCCCTAAATTGCTTGCAGTGACAACAACCAGCCCCAAAAGGTAATGCATATTAGTCAGGCTTTGATCAGACATCCACAGAGTAGCTATCGATCGAGCTCAGAACTGATGCCCCTGGCCAGAGATTTGTCTTTAGAATCCAGCTCAAAGCCAAATAAATGGCTGTCTCCCGTTCCCGGGACACACAACAAATAAGGAGACAAATGGAGGGTAATAGTTTATAAGTGAGCCGAGAGAAAACAAATACAGTAATAATTCTCACAGCATAATAAGATGGGATGGAAAGAAAGTGGACCTTCTTGTCCGGACAGACCATGATGACCACTATCCATTTTACTACTGATGCAGGCATAATATAACAAGGTGGGATCACAGATGATATAAGGCCATAACATTCTAAAGTTATTCACTTATCTCTCTTTGTCTTCACAGCCTCCAAACAAGGTTTTGGAATAATCATCTGTTTAAGATCGAACGTGTTGTATTTATCTGAAATAGGTTTGTTCAGTGGGTGGTGGTGGTGGCAGTAAGGTTTAGAGAGTTCATAACATTTAGTTTAAGTAGATTGAGCTGAGTATTACAGTATGAAGATGTGGAAACAAATTAAACAAATACTATTATGCAAATGTTGCACATGTGCGAAATTATACCTGATTTATATGTATAAACAACGCCCACTTCCAGTCTTCAATCTGAATACAGATACAGAGGCACATATCTCTTTTTAGTTGATATATATAAATACAGATAAGGAAATCTCTCATACTCACTAAAAAAAGTTGAATCTAACATTTAGTTGCATATCTCTAATCTAAGAAAAACATATAACTGTTATTAGAGGAAAACATTTCTTCGCCAGTACTAATGCAGACAGAAAATGAACAATGAATAATCTTGAGTGAAATTACTTTGATGTGTAAAACTAATTACCACTACAAGGGGTTATCCCAACTACAGTTCAGGCTCAGGGCCAGATCTGGAGATAGAAACACGATAAATCACAGAATATTGTTTCACGGCTTCATTTAAAACCTTTTTTTGTACAAAGAGGATTGTGTGTCTGCTACCAATGATTAAATATAAATGAGACTCAGTGAATGGCTCTCCAGCTGTGTGCTTCTGGCTCTAGCCTCTTGCAAGACAAAGCAATGCTTAACTGAAAATTGAATTGCCTATTGTGTCCCATTGTTCCCCGACACAGATAGCCCATCCAGAATTTATAAGATGTTGGCCAAATACCAACAACTAGAATTGGATCAGTGCATCCCTACTAGAAATGTGAAAACTGATTTGCATTTCTGTCATTCTAAATAAATTCATTGACTGAACTGTTGAATTGTGCTGCCACTGAACTCATTGCAATTCTGAACCAACAGAAACAAAATGTTGGGTGCCCATTGGCTCATTAAAAATGATTATGCTAAGTGTATTTCAAGTGCGTATGTATGAGCTTTAGAGCATGTGACATTTGGTCAGGAATAGAAGACGGTTGGTACGGCTAACCTTTAGCCTAATCATTTGTGAATAAATGTCACCTGTAAAAACCTGGACCTACATGAAATCACCATGAGAGTGGTGAGACAGGAAGGCGCTTCCGGTTGCTCTTTAAAAACTTCTCATTAGCCAAATGCAAACAACTGCTATGAAAGAGGACTCATCTTTTGCTGCAAATTAAGGATTGAATGACATTTCACTCTACAAACTCGTAATATCGGTGCATGATGTTTCGTAGTTGTTACTACCCTGAGCTTGTCCCTAGTGTTTATTTGGTTGTACTTGAAACTTTTGTAGTAAATATTTCATAAAGATAAATAGCAATAACGATTTTTATCACAACAAATAAATAAAGATCAACTGCAAAACGTGTTTTTCCTTTGACGACCACCATGTTTGATGCAATGAGCTGTCAAACACGAGTTCTTATTGTGTGTGCGTTGCTTTTTTACAACATTAAAAGATCATTAGAGCCCAGCAGTGGAGCTGAGCAATGAATGGTTTTCAGTGAGAACTCACAATCTATGAATACAGTGCAATTGTAAGATCTGCAGCACATCATGTGTTAATAAATACAATATTTGAGTGTAGGTATGAAATGTAGAACCCAACACAGCTCTGAAGTGTAATTTACAGAAAATATTACCAATTTAATTCAGAATTAAATATTGGTTATACAAGTTATTTTCTTCCTCAAAGATGTGCATAGTTTATGAATGCAATACTGGCAGCCAATGCTTATATCTTAGAATAATGGAACGTATTGCCAGCACATAAATGGACCATAACTCAGAAAAACATAAAAAGTCTGCATTACCATGAAAAAATAAGGTAGTCTAATTTAAGGGAGAAATAAAACAAGCAAGTCATTCCAAGTTAATTTTCCTCTTCTACTAAAATTACAGCCTGGGAGAAGAAAAACAGTAATGTTTGTTTTGGTCGCAGTAATATCCAGAGCATAATTTAATCAAAGAACAATGAACAAGTCAACAGCCCTTTTTTATGCAATAAAGATATACCTGTATACCAAAGGATACCAAATAAATACAGTATATTTCTTTGCTTGAGTGTATGCGTTTGTGTGGAAGGCAGCTGTTGAGTGAGTCAGATAGGATCGGGGCAGCTTGTATGGTCAAGGCTCATTAAAGACACATCAAGAAGCTCTTTCCCATCAGATCCTCCAAAGAGCTTTTCATTGACTGCATTACGCGACAGCAAGGTCACAGGGTTACTTGTGATTCAAACGCTGTGGATGGATGATAATGCTCAAAGGCACCATTGCGACGTGGGTCATAATATAAAGAGTTGATGTATGTTTCTGCTTTGAGAACTGGGCAAACTATTCACACTTTGGTGGAGGTAACATCCCACACAAATATATACACAAAATGTATAGAACACATCCTGCCAACCTTCACAACTAGATTACATTTCTTGAGAGGGCAAAGGCATCAGACTGTATTTATTCTACCAACAGAATGGTTAGGACTTTCCCATTTGATTGCATCACATGAAATAATGTAGGCCTCTCTTTTCAGACCCAGTTTAACGCTTTGACTCTTTTAACTTAGTACATCAAATCTGCTCTAACAATATCATCACTGAAAATACACTTGCTCAGAAATCACTTAACTAAATCTCTGTAAGACATTTGTGGTGACAGTGCATTTAATGCATTTTGAATGAGAAGAGGAAAGATTTTAACACTGAAGAGGGATATGATCGATTTGTACTCATTAATGCATAGTCACAGGAAAGAGATGTCACTAAATGATTCACAGCTTCTGTTCTTCACTGAGATTTTATCTTGAGTGGGGATCTTGAGTGGGGATGTGTCTGTCTGTCTGTCTGTCTGTCTGTCTGTCTGTCTGTCTGTCTGTCTGTCTGTCTGTCTGTAGTAGAGGTAATCACATGTGATAAATAAATGTCTGTGTATATTTCCCCCAGGTTC